>NW_028318554.1:890000-1130000 GCF_062004578.1 Staurois parvus | reverse complement strand
TATCCTTGAAAAAACAAAATATATAACCAAAAATCACCCAAAATATCCTTGAAAAAAAACAAAATATATAACCAAAAATCACCCAAAATATCCTTGAAAAAAACAAAATATATAACCAAAAATCACCCAAAATATCCTTGAAAAAAACAAAATATATAACCAAAAATCACCCAAAATAACCTTGAAAAAACAAAATATATAACCAAAAATCACCAGTCGCCACAACTAAGGACTGGTAGGATGAAATATATTACAAAAAAAAAATCCCAAAAGAAGACAATCTATCACAAGTCATATATTACAAAAAAAAATCTTGAAAAAAAAGAAAACTAATGCAGCCTTTACATCTAAGGACTGGTAAGATTAAATATATTACAAAATATCCTAAAAAAAAATTACAAAGTATATAACAAAAAATCCCCAAAAAAGAAACCTAGTGCGGCTATCACATCTAAGGACTGGAACACCAAAAAAACGTAAAACTTTTGTTCTTGAGTTTAGATATATTTCTACATTTTTGATGCAGCTTACCAGATAGATCTGGGAAATTATCAGCGCTCGCTGTGTAAAGTCAGGTTATGTCCGTTATGTCGCTCTCTCGGGTTTGTCCCAGTGTCTCCTGGCGTTTCTCATCATGAAGAGCTTCATATCCAACAATGTGTTAATTTTCACTCATATCCAGCACTGCTTGAACCATTCAGTGGATTCTCTGCATTCTGTGCTCAAAGTTTGGAAAGTGCTTCTGAAGTTTTACTATGTTGCAGAGTGGATGCTGGAATTTCCCAGAGTCTCTTGTGTGAGTCAGCGGAATTCTGTGTGCAAAGCCTCCCTCCTCTGCCAGTCACTCTCACCTTTGTCTACCAGTCCAGGAAGCTGCAGTCTGTAATATACTCTGATGACAAAGTGTCCCTCCCTTCCCTGCACTGATATGTCAGGTCATTCCTGCACCAGGGAGTTGCATAGTAAACTCAGCTACGTGCAACCTGCCAAAGACCAGAAATGCTGCTTTACAGCCCTGCCCTAAATGCTGTGCTTAGAGCCATGTTCCTAGATCTTGGGTTGTAGTAGTTAAGCTGGCCATACATGGTTCAATTTTTTTCCGTACAGCCAATGGGCTGAGAAAAAAAAAAAATCAACTAATTCCCTCCTCCACACATTTGAGGGGAATCCTTCCTGCTGTGTCAATGTATTCTGACAGCGAGACTCCCTTGCCATCACAATACACCTATAAGAGCCCGGTTGGCTGCACCGCTGACCGAAGCAAAATTTTCCAACAAGCCCGTTCATGAGAAGTTGATCATTAGATTGACTTCTCGTGAATGGGAATGGCCAGAGATGGATCAAAACTTGACCAGTCCCTGCTGAACTTGGACAAATTTTGATTTATCTATGGCCAGTTTTAGTCACATCCAGCTTGACTTCTTCTGTCAAGACACTACTTTAGTTCTTTAACTGGACTTCTTCTGTAATGTTGAAGACATTTCATAGCACTTCTTCAGTTCTCCAGCTGGACTTCAATACTGATGAAGATTTTTCATAGCCTGTCCAAGACACTTCTTCATTTCTTCAACTGGACTTCCTCCATAATGTTGAAGACATTTCATAGTTTACTCAAGACACTTCTTCAGTTCTTCAACTGGACTTCCTCCATAATGTTGAAGACATTTCATAACTTATCCAAAATACTTCTTCAGCTCTTCAACTGAACTTGTTTGGTAATGTAGAAGACATTTTATAGCCTATACAAGGCACTTCTTCATTTCATTTCTTGAACTTGACTTCCTCTGTAAGTTGAAGACATTTTATAGCTTATCCATTGTACTTATTCAGTTCTTCAACTGGACTTCTTCTATAATGTGAAGACAGTTCTATCCAAGACACTTCTTCAGCTCTTCAACTGCACTTCTTCAGTAATGTTGAAGACATTTCATAGCCTATTCAAGACCAGGGGCGGACTGACCATTTAGAAACTCTGGCACTGCCTGAGGGCCCGGGGTCAGTAGGGGGCCTCATGAGATGCCCCTGGTACCTTTTTCATAGGCTTTTTTGAGTTTGGGCAAGGACACAGGGGCCCCTTGATCCCCTATTGCCCGGGGGCCCCATGAGTTGTCAGTCCGCCCCTGTTCAAGACACTACTTCAGTTCTTCAACTTGACTTCTTCTATAATGTGAAGACGGTTCTATCCAAGACACTTCTTCAGTTCTTCAACAGTGCTTCCAATACACTTCTTCAGTTCTTCAACAGTACTTCTAAGACACTTCTTCAGTTTTTCAACTTGACTGCCAAGACACTTCTTCAGTTCTTCAACAGTACTTCCAAGACACTTCTTCAGTTCTTCATCTGGACTTCCAAGACACTTCTTCAGTTCTTCAACAGTACTTCCAAGACACTTCTTCAGTTCTTCAACTGGACTTCCAAGACACTTCTTCAGTTCTTCAACTGGACTTCTTCACTAATGTTTACCTCCCTGGCGGGTATTCCCGAGTGTAGCTCAGGGTAAAGTTTCAGTACAAAAAGCGGTAACCCCGAGCTACACTCGGGCTTACCATGCAGCGTTGCTCCGGGATCCCTGCAGCGCTTACCTTGTCCTTCGCTCCAGAACGCCGGCAAATTTAAAAATGTTTTGAAACTGTCATTTTCTTAGAAATGAATCTGACATAGTAAAACATTCCTGTATCAAACCATTTCACATACATTTTGTCTCGAGTGCTTTGTCCGGCGCCCTGCCAGCATTTTGACTGTTCTTTCTGCCTGGAAACTGAGAAAAGTCCATGGCATCCAAAAACCGTCCCTTTAGGTCAAAAGCGGTTTTAGACCGACTAGAGAACAGCGATAGTAAATCAGAACCACTTGCAGAATTGAGTGATAATGATTCGTGGGGAAATTCGTCATCAGACACTGAAAACGATTCTGCGACTTTGCTCAGCGATGTGCGAACTTGGCGCTATATTTCAAATTTCAGTGTTTTTGGTTTGATTATATTATTGAATTAAATTTATTATTATTATATTATTATTTTTATGATTATTTAATAAATTATAATTTATGATTTCGTGTTTCAAGTTTTATCATATCCGGGATGTTTACTAGACTCTTGTTCGGACAGATTTCAGTGAGTTATTCCTAAGAATTACAGCCTACAATAAAAAAAATACATGTTTCCATGCAAAAAAATCTACCGCTTTGAGCACAGAAATATGGACATAATCAGACCACTAGGGAGGTTAAGACATTTTATAGCCTATGCAAGACAATACTTCAAATCTTCAACTGGACTTCCTTTGTAATGTTGAAGACATTTCATAGCGTATCCATAGTACTAATGATATAGGCTTCTTCTATAATGTTGAAGACCTTTCACAGCCCAATCAAGACACTTCTTCAGTTCTTCAACTGGGATTCTTCTGTAATGTTGAAGATCTTGCTGTTTCAGTGAGTTTATAGTAAAACACTTTCAGCCTCAACACACAAATTGTGCTCTCACTGTATGGATTATAAGGGCCTGCTTGATTTAAATACATATTGTTTACAGTTGCAAGAAAAAGAATGTGAACCCCTTGGGATTACGTGAAGTTTTGCATGAACATCAAGGCTTTTGGAGATAATTTTGTAACCCTTTCCAGCTTCATGCAAGTCAACAATTCTTGATCGTAGGTCTTCTGAGAGCTCTTTTCTGCGAGGCATGGTTCACATCAGACAGTGCTCCTTGAAACCAGTAAACCCAAAACAGGTGTGTGTTTTTTAAGGGCAGGACAGCTGTCAGCAACACATCCAATATCATCACACTGATTGGAGTCAAGGTTGGCTCACTCCTGGCTCCAATTAGCTCTGGGAGAAGTCATTAAGCTAGGGCCTCACATACTTTTTCCTCCCTGCACTGTGAATATTTACATGTTATGTGCAATTAAACCATGGCAACATCTATTGTTTGTGTAGTATTATGTTCAGCAGACTGTGTTCTTCTATTGTTGTGACTTAGATGACGTTCAGAGCACATTTTATGCCCAATTCATGCAAAACTCCACGTAATCCCAAGGGGTTCACATACTTTTTCTTGCAACTCTAGCTAGATTAGGTAGGTCCTCATATTATATAGTTTTTGGAAATCTAATGGAGGCCTTTGATAAATGGTCGATTTATTTTCTGAACAATCTTTTCCAATATTAAACATCGATCTATAGTCAACAAGAAATTTACTTGATATGCTACAAATGGAAAAGTGGATTTCGATTGATAGTTAAGATATGATTCTAAATTACTTCTCTGTTTCCGCCATATAATTGGATAATATGATCAACTGAAATACATTCAACGCGTTTCATGCACATGCACGTCTTCAGGCACTCCTGAAGTCGTGTATGCGCACGAAACGTGTCGGGTGGAGCCGCATTTGCTGATGTCACGCCGTCGTTGCTGAAGGTCGGAACAGCGGCCATCTCGGTACTCCATTTTACCGTCATTCTTACTTGTTTCCACGTGGATTGTCTTTTATGCAATATTTAATAAAATACTACACTATATACTACTTTTGTCTCCTGTGGTGAGCTATTCCTCATAGGAGAGGGTCCATCTGCGTTTTTTGCCCTTGGCTGAGCATCCCTTGCAGAGGCTTCATTGCTGTTACTTGTACCCAGATGAGATGTGCTTACATGCTGTTTACCAGGAGATGTCTGGTGAGTGTACATCTGACAGAGGCGGTGGATTCCCTATTGGATCACTTCACAATATCTCACTGTGATAGCCGTACTTACGTCTTTATGGACAATTTATAGCTCTTACTCCACTGATATTTTATGGACTTTATATATTCTCACTTTATGATGCACTTTACTGTTTCACATTTATTGAATGATTTATTGAACATTTTTTATATTTGATTTTTATATGCTGCACTTGACTGTTCTGCTGATCAATTTTTTTTCTGCTATATGTCAGATTGACATTGCACTTTATTTTCACTATTATATTATTCACTTATTTTAGCGATGCACTTTCTATATATTTACCTATAAGGAGTTGTTACCTATACCTTGGTGCCAGTGGTGGACTGACAACTCATGGGGCCCCCGGGCAATAGGGGATCATGGGGCCCCTGTGTTCTTGCCCAAACTCAAAAAAGCCTATGAAAAAGGTACCAGGGGCATCTCATGGGGCCCCCTACTGACCCCGGCCCTCGGGCAGTGCCCGAGTTACCAAATGGTCAGTCCGCCCCTGCTTGGTGCTATTTGCTTTATAGTTCCAGCACCCGCCTATGCTTGATATATTTAAATTTTATCTGTTTATTTTTTTTTTTTCTGTGTTCCAGAGATTTTTACCACATTCTGTCCCATAGCCAAATCAGGAAGTGAGAGGGAATCCCTGAAAATAAAGGGCACTCCTTGGGGGCCCCCAGGTCACCAGAACTAGTAATTCCATTAGAAGGTTACCCCTCTATTACTTTTCTGGGGACAACCCAAAATTTTGGATTTCCCTTTACTTTAACTTTCAGTGATAATGGTAAACAGGACAAAAAGGGTGAATCTCCCTAGAGAGTTCCTAAAGGAAGTCAGAGGAAATAAAAGTGAGGTTGTCACCAAGGTCACCAGAACTAGTGTCCATACTAGAAGATGATTTTCCCTCTATGCCTGACCTGGTGACAACCCAACATTTTGGAATTTTCCTTCACTCAATCTCGGAGATAACAGTTATGAATCTTTACTCACAAAATAAAAAATGTGCGAACTGACGTATTTTTTAATGCAGAGGAGTCCTGTTTCCTCTACATAGATCTTTATATCACTAGAGGGGTCACTAGCAGGAGGGAGGAGGTCGTGATTCCTCTATATCAGCCTTTTTCGACCTTTGCAGCACAGAAGAAGCCTTGAAATAACTTTACATTCTCAGAGAACCTGTGCTACAAATTACTATATCTACAACTCATGATACATTAGTGTGATGGTCAGTGGAAAGAATTCTCCTTATATTTGTGGTCATTGGGAAGCATTACCTCTTTATAGATAGCTAAAAAGAAAAATGGTGTCAGAGGGAACTTATCTGAAAGGCAAAAGTTGCTCATTGCTCAACCCCTAGCAACCTCTGGAGGAACCCTAGGATTCCATGGAACGCTGGTTGAGTAACCCTACTCTATATAGATTTTTAGTTATCACTAGAGGGATCACCAGCAGGAAGGAGGAGGTCCTGATTTCTCTATATAGATCCTTATACCACTAGAGGGGTCACCAGCAGGAGGAAGGAGGTCCTGATTCCTCTATAGACAGTAGCTCTTTAGTAAGACCTCGTTCAGAATACTGTGTCCAGTTCTAGAGACCTCACATACAAAAAGATATTGAGAAGATAGAACAAGTCCAGAGACAGACAACAAAAATGGTGAAAGCTCTGAGGGATAACACATATCAGGAGAGACTGCGGGAACCTAATATGTACAGTCTGGAGGAAAGATAGGAAAGGGGGAACATGAAACTAGATGGATCTTAAGATCATAGGAGTAAATATGCAATATTATCGTCAGTTCTGTCTAGTGGTCATGATGCGGTATATTGAGTCTCCACCCCTCCTGCCCACTGACTTTTGAGAGCTTCCATGGTCTTCCAGAACCAGGTGGAGGCGATAATCCCAACCTGCTGAGTCACCCAGCCTGACCAGCAGTAACCCGACTTAATTACAGACTCACACAGTTACCATGATCATACCATAATAGATTTACCTACACTAACACTAATATGTATTTTGAGGTAGACTGTCGTGACAACAGGAGGCTGTCCCCATATACAGTATTTTGGAAAATATTTTGATCAAGCTGAAAATGGTTGATATCTTTTAAAGTCTCTGGGTAACTTAGGTGTGGCCTTGCTATATAAAAACAACAATTTCAGTTTCCTGCTTTTCACAACAACGTTTTGTTGAAATACAATATGGCCCAATAAAAAAAGAGTTCAGAAAAGTTCCTGATACTCATATAACACTAGAAAGGGTTGTGTAGGGCAGAGTTGGACTGATGGAGAGGAAGCCATACAGTTGGTACTCTTCCTAGGAATGCGTGTCTTATGAAGATGCTGTACAAACAGGGGTTTCAGGATCTGCAGGAAACTCATGTTGTTTATAACATCTGCATTCGTGACTCTGCATATCACATACCTGGTGTTGGAGGCCAATGGAGAGAGGGCTTCCCTTACTGCTAAGTTCCAGACTCCCCTGGATATGGGACAGCAGGAGTCGGGCACCAAAGTAGCACAGGTCGCCTGTAGGAGTGCTTGTCAGAGGTAGACCCAGGAGCACAGCTGATGCACTGGAATGGAGTCTGCAGACAGGTGGTGCCCGTGAGAGGTATGCAAGCCTTTAGGGAAACAGAGGACCACAGCATAGTCAGTTCAAAGCCAAGGTCAAGTGCCAGGAGGAGATTGGAACAGATGTAGTCAATAGGATAGCTGGGGTCATACACAGAGGAGCGAGGGAGAATATCCATTAGCCAAGCCAGGGTCAGGTCAGGAGTCAGGGTGAGAAGACAAGTCCAAGAGCAAGCTGAATTGGTAACAGGAAATCACAATAGCAAAGAAACACGGCGTACGGTACTGGGGAGCCAGAGATCAACCAGAAATTTGAGGGAGTGATGGGCCTCCTTATAAAGGCCGTCTGGTGCCAAACTGAACCAATGCGTGCGCAACTATGTGCCAGTGCGCATGCGTGTTCCGACCCGCGTCCCTGCGCCAATTGTCACAAGTTAGCCTGCAGACTCTTGTTTATTTATTTTTACCTCCTTGCTGCTTCTGATTGCGTCACGTGTGTTTGTCTGCACTCACCTGTGGGCGTCGTCTGCTATCCTCTGGGTTTTATTTCCTTCCCTTCCATCACTTCCTGGCCCGCCTCCTAGTTTGCTTGTCTATATAAGGCATGCTCAGTCTAGCCCTTTTTGCCCGAGCAACGTCTTAGCTGTTGGAGCTCCCTTGTGTTTTCTGTGAATCCTATGTTGTCTATCTGTGTACCGACCCCGGCTTCGTTCCTGACCTTGCTTGTTTTCCACCTGTCCTGACCTCGGCTTGCCTACTGGATTCCCTGTGTCTTCTCCCATTGTACCCTGCTCCCTAGCGGTCTCCTCTACCTCAGCTGGGTGTACCTGGGGGCCGCGACCTGGTCCCAGCCTGCTGCAAGTCCATCCCCACCATCAGGGGCCCTGGTGAACAAGCAGGCTGAGGCTTAGACTCCGCGCCCTGGGGAACCCCAAGTCGTGGATCAAAAGAGCTCACTACCCCAGGTGCTGACACCAATGCGCATAGATTTTCGTCAACGTGCACTTCTGCGGCCATGCAAGGTACTGGCAGGAGTGCCAGGTCTCCTAGTACCTCTGCTGTGGACAGAGCCCTGACACTGCAATAGGAAATATACTGAGCTACGACTGTTCGTGTTTCACCCCAGACTCTATTCTCACTTTCATGCAGATGTTCAACAGGCCTCCTAGGGACCACGACCTAAGCAAATCCAATCCTGGAGCAAAGAAGTATTAAATGCATAAAATGGGATCATCCTGCACACCAAATCAGATCTCAGTGGCATTTATCAAGTGCCCAGATAGCTGATTGAACAGATGAGCGGTGACAGAAAAATCAAGTGGTCCATCAATTCTGCCCCTTTTTTTTATCTTCAACCTTTTTATCTTCTTTTATTTTAAGCGTATTTCAATTCACTTACAGTTGACTGACTCCCTTCTTCTGCTAAAAGTCAGTTCCAAGCATCAACTACGATTTTGCTAAAATAATACTTTCCAATTTCAGTTTTGAGCTTTCCTCCTGCTAACTTGTGGTCATATCCTCATGTTCTCGGTCTTAACTGCATATTGAAAACACTGCCTTCTTGAACCTAATTCACCCCCTTTATGTAGGGCATCACAATTGTGAATCAGCCCCATGCTCCTGCGGCTCCCCTATACACCTGGATAAGAGGGGTGGAGGGGGGTGGCATATGGAGGAACCCCTACTATCCAGGTCCAGCTGCCCCTGGTTCTCTGTGTAGTCTCCTGGCTCCCCTTGCCCCCTGCAATGCTGCTGAGTTTCCCCCTCCCCTCTCCCTCTGTCTGCTGGGGGGGATGTGTCAGTATCAGGGGCGGACTGACAACGCATGGGGCCCCCGGACAATAGGGGATCATGGGGCCCCTGTGTCCTTGCCCACACTCAAAGCACACCCAAAAAAGCCTAGAAATGGTACCGTGGGCATTTCATGGGGCCCTCTACTGACCCCGGGCCCTCGGGCAGTGTCCGAGTGCTCGAATGGTCAGTCTGCCCCTGGGCATGATATGTAATTTACTGGCCCCTTCCTTGTCTAAATGGACTGAGTCAGTGATCCATACCAATCACTCTGTTCATTCATAACTGAAACGTAGTAAACTGTGTTTACTATGTTTCAGTTTGTGAATGGACCGGAAGCTCTGTACAGAGCTATTCCTTCCCATTCATTCTGTGCAGCTGAGGCTGCAGAGATGGAGATTGAAGGCTGTGTCCTCAATCTTTTTTCTCTATCTCAAAGGTGGGACATCAGAGGTCTGTATAGACCCTTGATATATCACCAAAGCCCTCTTAATAGAAATAAATAAATAAATAGTAAGAAAAAAAAAAAAATAAATAACAAACTACTGACACCAGTGGCAGAACTACCAGGGTCACAAAGGTCGCACTTGTGACCGAGCCCTGCCGTTCCTCCACTGGGTGTGGAGGGAAGGGCCTCGGCTGAGAGTCAGTGGATCCCTTCATGGTTTCCTGCACCAAGGCCCTGAAGGTTCTAGTTACACCACTGCCTTAGACCTTTCACCATTTTTGTTGTCTGTCTCTGGACTCCTTCTATTTTATTAATATCTTGTGAAATCTCCAGAACTGGACACAGTATTCTAAAGAACGGTCCAACTAAAGATCTGATGGGATGTGTATGGCTTATGTAGGCTGACTAGGGATGAGCAAAACGAAGCATCTTCATTTCCACCAAATGCGGTTTCGGGGCAGTTGCACCACAGCCCCATTCGCTTGAATGGGGAGCAATCGGCAGCAGTACTGCCTGCTGAACATGACCTGCGATATCACGTTTGCTGCACTGTGACAGTGCAACAGTGGGTACTAACCAAGCCAGGTAAATGTAATCAGAGCAGGCGGGGAAGGGGGGCAGTAAAACCATTGCCCACTTGTGTAAATGAGACCTTATTGGTAAATCTAACTAAAGATCTAACGGGATGTGTATGGCTTATGTAGGCTGACTAGGGATGAGCAAAATTAGCATCTTCATTTCCACCAAATGCGGTATCTGGGCAGTTGCACCACAGCCCCATTCGCTTGAATGGGGAGCAATCGGCGGCAGTCAAGGGCGGACTGAAAACTCATGGGGCCCCCAGGCAATAGGGGATCATGGGGCCCCTGTGTCCTTGCCCAAACTAAAAAAAGCCTATGAAAAAGGTACCAGGGGCATCTCATGGGGCCCCCTACTGACCCCGGGCCCTCGGGCAGTGCCCGAGTTTCCAATGGTCAGTCTGCCCCTGGCGGCAGTACTGCCTGCTGAACATGACCTGCGATATCACGTTTGCTGCACTGTGACAGTGCAACAGTGGGTACTAACCAAGCCAGGTAAATGTAATTAGAGCAGGCGGGGAAGGGGGGCGGTAAAACCCTTGCCCACTTGTGTAAATGAGACCTTATTGGTAAATCTTTTTTTTTTAAACACAATCTTGTTGTACAACTTGATTGCATAACTAATATATAACACAAGGCTACAGTTGGCTTTAAATGAACACATCATGAGAGCTCTATGAGGCAATACAGAATGTTCCTAGTATGGTACAGACATGTACAAGCAATAAAGGTGTTACATATGTCTACAACCCATGACAACAATGTTCCACAACATGAAGTTTTATGACATGTTATCTCTTATCCACCACTTGTGATATTTGTAAATGATAAGCCGGGTCAGTGTAAGCGATCCCACTCTCCATGGTACTGCTCACACCGACACACCCCCTGCGTGCCGACTGCGATCCTACAAGGCGAATAATTATTACACCCATGTGATCCGGTTCAGGCAAGTGCATTGCTTTTGTGGTGTCATTGACACCCACAGCAGATGGCAGAACACGGTGCGATTTGTATGAAATCGCTGCATTTCCTGAACTGCAATCATTGTGAACCGGGGCTTATTAAAGGCACAGGAACGGAGTTGCATGGTATTATTGTAGCATGCGATCCGGGGCAGGCAAATGCAACGCGTTTGTGACCTGTTTGGGAAAATAGCACTGACCTATGCTGCAGATCACAAGTGTAGTGCGTTTTGACCATGATGCTGGAAACACACACAGAACTCAGGTTTCCTGCACCGCGCTCTGGTGTGAAGAGGCTACCAAGCACCATTTTATGGGACTCCAAGGGTCAGTATGTCATTGTTCTGGGACCACCAAGGGTCAGTATGTCATTGTTCTGGGACCACAAAGGGTCAGTATGTCATTGTTCTGGGGCTCCCAAAGATCATTGTTCTAAGACTGCCAAGAGTCAGTATGTCATTATTCCGGGACCACCCAAGGGTCAGTATGTCATTGTTCTGGGGCTCCCAAAGATCATTGTTCTAAGACTGCCAAGGGTCAGTATGTCATTATTCTGGGACCACAAAGGGTCAGTATGTCATTATTCTGGGACCCCCAAGAGTCAGTATGCTGTTATTCCGGGACCCCCAAGGGTCAGTATGCTGTTATTCCAGGACCCCCAAGGGTCAGTATGCTGTTATTCCAGGACCCTCAAGGGTCAGTATGTTATTATTCTGGGACCATCAAGGGTCAGTATGTCATTATTCTGGGACCACCAAGGGTCAGTATGTCATTATTCTGGGACCACCAAGGGTCAGTATGTCATTATTCTGGGGCTCCCAAAGATCATTGTTCTAAGACTGCCAAGGGTCAGTATTTCATTATTCTGGGACCCCCAAGAGTCAGTATGCTGTTATTCCGGGACCCCCAAGGGTCAGTATGTCATTATTCCGGGACCACGAAGGGTCAGTATGTTATTATTCTGGTATCCCCAAGAGTCAGTATGTCATTATTCTGGGACCACCAAGGGTCAGTATGTCATTATTCTGGGACCACCAAGGGTCAGTATGTCATTATTCTGGGACCACCAAGGGTCGGTATGTCATTATTCTGGGACCACCAAGGGTCGGTATGTCATTATTCTGGGGCTCCCAAAGATCATTGTTCTAAGACTGCCAAGAGTCAGTATGTCATTATTCTGGGACCACCAAGGGTCAGTGTGTCATTATTTTGGGACCCCCAGTGGCCAGTATGTAATTATTCTGGGACCACCAAGGGTCAGTGTGTCATTATTCTGGGACCACCCAAGGGTAAGTATGTAATTATTTCGGGACCATCAAAGGTCAGTATGTCATTATTCTGGGACCCCCAAGGGTCAGTATGTCGTTATTCTGAAACCCCCAAGGGTCAGTATGTCATTTTTCCAGGATTCCCAAGGGTCAGTATGTTGTTTTTCTGGGACCCTCAAGGGTCAGTATGTCATTCTGGGACCCCCTAGGGTCAATATGTCATTATTCTGGGACCCCCAAGGGTCAGTATGTCATTATTCTGAAACCCCTAAGGGTCAGTATGTCGTTATTCTGAAACCCCCAAGGGTCAGTATGCCATTGTTCCAGGATTCCCAAGGGTCAGTATGTTGTTTTTCTGGGATCCTCAAGGGTCAGTATGTCATTCTGGGACCCCCAAGGGTCAATATGTCGTTATTCTGGGACCCCCAAGGGTCAGTATGTCATTTTTCTTGGATTTCCAATTGTCGGTATGTCACTGCTCTTGGACCCCCAAGGGTCAGTATGTTGTTATTCTGAAACCCCCAAGGATCAGTATGTCATTGTTCTGGGATGTCATTGCTCTGGGGCTCCCAAAGATCATTGTTCTAAGACTGCCAAGGGTCAGTATGTCATTATTCTGGGACCCCTAAGAGTCAGTATGTCGGTTTTCTGGGACCCCCAAGGGTCAGTATGTCGGTTTTCTGGGACCCCCAAGGGTCAGTATGTCTTTATTCTGGGACCCCAAGGGTCAGTATGTAATTTTTCTTGGATTTTGAATTGTCGGTATGTCACTGCTCTTGGACCCCCAAGGATCAGTATGTCGTTATTCTGAAACCCCCAAGGATCAGTATGTCATTGTTTTGGGATGTCATTGTTCTGGGGCTCCCAAAGATCATTGTTCTAAGGCTGCCAAGGATCAGTATGTCATTATCCTGGGACCCCCAAGGGTCAATATGTTGTTATTCTGGGACCCCCAAGGGTCAGTTTGTCTTTATTCTGGGACCCCAAAGGTCAGTGTGCATTGTTGTGGGACCCCCAAGGGTCAATGTATCATTGTTCTTATGGACCCCAAGTGGGTTAGCGTGCCATTGTTGTGGAATCCCCAAGGATCAATAGTATGTCATTGATCTGAGAACCCCAAGTATCAGTGTGTCAATGTTTTGGGGCCCCCATGTATCTGTGTGTCATTGTTGTGGGACCCCCAAGGGTCAGTGTGGTAATGTTCTGAGATTACCAGTTGTCAATGTTTCATAGTTCTGGAGTCCCCACAAGCTTGTGTGTCATTACATAGTCGAATCATTAATCAGGTTAAAAAAAGACAAAGTCCATCTAGTTCAACCGGCCATTGTTCTGGGATCTCCAAGGGCCAGTGTGTCATTAATCTGGAGCCCCCAAGGGTCAGTGTGTCATAGTTCTGGGGCCCCAAGGGCCAGTGTCTCATTAATCTGAGCCCCCAAGGGTCAGTGTGTCATTGTTGTGGGGCCCCAAGGGTCAGTGTATCATTAATCTGGAGTGCCCAAGGGCCAGTGTGTCATTGTTTTAGAGCCTCCAAGGGTCAGTGTGTCATTGTTGTGGGACCCCAAGGGTCAGTGTGTCATTCTTCTGGAGCCCCCCCAAGGGCCAGTCTGTCATTAATCTGGAGTGCCCAAGGGTCAGTGTGTCATAATTCTGGGGCCCCAAGGGCCAGTGTATCATAGTTCTAGAGCCCTCAAGGGTCAGTGTGTCATTGTTTTGGGGCCCTAAGGGTCAGTGTGTCATTCTTCTGGAGACCCCAAGGGTCAGTGAGTCATTCTTCTGTGTCCCCAAGGGTCAGTGTGTCATTAATCTGGAGTGCCCAAGGGCCAGTGTGTCATTGTTCTAGAGCCCCCAAGGGTCAGTGTGTCATTCGTCTGGAGCCCCCCCAAGGGCCAGTGTGTCATTGTTCTAGAGCCCCCAATGGTCAGTGTGTTGTTGTTGTGGGGCCCCAAGGGTCAGTGTGTCATTAATCTGGAGCCCCCAAGGGTCAGTGTCTTGTTGTTCTGGGGCCTCAAGGACCAGTGTGTCATTAATGTTGAGCCCCAAGGGTCAGTGTGTCATAGTTATGGGGCCCCAAAGGACCAGTGTGTCATTAATCTGGAGACCCCAAGGGTCAGGGTGTCATTGTTGTGGGGCCCCAAAGGTCAGTGTATCATTCTTCTGGAGCCCCCAAGGGCCAGTGTGTCATTGTTCTAGAGCCCCCAAGGGTCAGTGTGTCATTGTAGTGGTGCCCCAAGAGTTAGTGTGTCATTCTTCTTGAGCCCCCAAGGGCCAGTGTGTCATTGTTCTGAGGCCCGAAAAACCAGTGTGCCATTAATCTTGAGTGCCCAAAGGTCATTGTGTCATTGTTCTGGAGCCCCCCAAGGGTCAGTGTGTCATTGGTCTGGAGCCCCCAAGGGTCAGTGTGTCTTTGTTCTGTGGCCCCAAGGGCCAGTGTGTCATTAATCTGGAGCCCCAAGGGTCAGTGTGTCATTGTTCTGGGGCCCCAAGGGCCAGTGTGTCATTAATCTGGAGCCCCAAGGGTCAGTGTGTCATTGTTCTGGGACCCCAAAGGACAGTGTGTCATTGTTCTGTGGCCCCAAGGGCCAGTGTGTCAATAATCTGTAACTCTCAAGAGGAAGAGTGTCATAGTTCTGTGGCCTCTGATATAACAAAGTACCATTTTGTCCATGTCATGGATCCTCACTGACCATAATACAGAGGCTCAGTGGAGCAGATGAGTCAGGCGGTTCTCTGGCCAAGAACAGGGAAATGACCCCATTAGGCTGTGTTTGTGGTATGAAGCAAAGTCTGGGCACACTGACCTCTTTCACAATCCTCCGCCCCCCTCACTACCTGTGAACAGTCATATCCGGAGCAGATCAATCGTAATGCTTGACTTACAAGGAAGTAGATTTCATTTCATGCAAAACCAGATCACTTCCAATTAAATAGCAGCTGTAGGCAGGTAGATATACATTACGTGACCTGCCAAAATATTTGTGCGCCAATTAACATACCTTTGTGACCCTCCCACCATGACTGTTCTATATAGCTGCTCTGAGCAAGGGGGGTGACAACACCCCTCAATGCTGACAATTCTGTAAAGCCCATGCCAAATTGCTACGTTATGGCAGTATTTTGGTCTACTAGTGCACTGATGATGCTCACCGTAGCTTTGATGTGAGCGAAGCACTTCCGCCAACAAATCATCAGCTTGGTAAGCAGACACTCCCACCGCAAGCCTGGTTGAAATTTTCAGCAAGTCAGTATGAAAAAAATTGAGGCCTCTTCTTTCCTTCCATACGCCCCTCTTCTATTTTTCCTATCTCCAATCCTCTTTTTATACTTTTCTCAAATTTCAAACAGTATATTACCATTGGGCAGTACAGTGGCTAAATGATTAGCACTGCCACCTGTCAGTACTAGGGTTGTTGGTTCGAATCCCAACCACGGCACCACCTGCCTGGAGTTTGCATGTTCTCACTGTGCCTGTGTGGGTTTCCCCCTCACACAAGACATGCTGTGGTAGCAGGGGTGGACTGACCATTTGGAAACTCTGGCCAAGGGCCCGGGGTGAGTAGGGGGCCCCATGAGATGCCCCTGGTACCTTTTTCATAGGCTTTTTTGAGTTTGGGCAAGGACACAGGGGCCCAATGATCCCCTATTGCCCGGAGGCCCCATTAGTTGTCAGTCCGCCCCTGACCAGGACTGCCATTGAAAGTCTGAACTCCTGGCCTGAATACTGTTTGCATGCTACATTTTGGGTACTGAATCCGTCAGATCAACATGGCAATCACTTTCAGTTGGGAGGTCAATCATGGCTCCATGTTCTATGAGTACGCCTTTAACCTCTTGCCAACCATGGAACATGTGTCAGTCCGCCCCTGGCTGGTAGGTTAATTGGATCCTGCCTAAATTGGCCCTAGTATATGAATGTAGGTTAGGTGCCTTAGATTGTACGCCCCTTGACGGTTAGGGACCTTAGATTGTATGCCCCTTGAGGGTTAGGGACCTTAGATTGTATGCCCCTTGAGGGGTAGGGACCTTAGATTGTATGCCCCTTGAGGGTTAGGGACCTTAGATTGTATGCCCCTTGAGGGTGAGGGACCTTAGATTGTATGCCCCTTGAGGGTGAGGGACCTTGGATTGTATGCCCCTTGAGGGTCAGGGACCTTAGATTGTACGCCCCTTGAGGGTGAGGGACCTTAGATTGTATGCCCGTTGAGGGTTAGGGACCTTAGATTGTACGCCCCTTGAGGGTTAGGGACCTTAGATTGTATGCCCCTTGAGGGTTAGGGACCTTAGATTGTATGCCCCTTGAGGGTTAGGGACCTTATATTGTATGCCCCTTGAGGGTGAGGGACCTTAGATTGTACGCCACTTGAGGGTTAGGGACCTTAGATTGTACGCCCCTTGAGGGTGAGGGACCTTAGATTCTACGCCCCTTGAGGGTTAGGGACCTTAGATTGTATGCCCCTTGAGGGTTAGGGACCTTAGATTGTACGCCCCTTGAGGATTAGGGACCTTAGATTGTACGCCCCTTGAGGATTAGGGACTGATGGGAATGTACAATATATATGTAAGGCGCTGCGTAAATCAATGGCGCTATATAAATACCCAAAATAAAATTGTTCCAGTGCAGAACCTCCTTTCCTTCGTATTATTTTGTGCCAATTTATCCTTTATATTTTGATTAAAAAAATGCATATTATTGTTTCTTGGCCATACTGCAAAAATGTACTCCTGAATGTATTTAATGAATTATTTATTTATACTATTTATTTTGGATGGTGGGTGGTCTTGGTAATAGCATAAAAATAAACAGTGACTGTAATTTTGGGCCAATATTCCATTTAAAATAAATTAATAACAATACACAAAAATGCACAACAAAAATGTACCCCTGAATGCATGTATTTATTTATTTTTTGGGGGTGTCCTGGTAACTGCAAAAAAAATATACAACTAAAGTTTTAAAAGAATTGTATTATTTTGGGCCACTTTTCCTTTTATAATAAAATAATACAAATGCACATCATTGTTTCTGGGTCATACTATACAAAATATACCCCTAAATTTATTTACTTATTTATTTATATTTATTTATTCTAAAAGGTAAATTGTCCCACAATAATAAATAAAAAAAAAAAAAAGTTAGTTGTATTTTATTTTTTTTAATGGGGTAAAGGCATAAAAAAAATACAACTAACTTTTTTTTTTAAATGTATTATTTTGGGACAATTTACCTTTTAGAATAAAATAATACAAACAAAGTTATTATTTTATTATAATGTATTAATAATATTTTTTTTTAAAATTGGATTTGCGCTTTTTTTTTTTTTTTTTTACACAAAAAATAAACACTGTCTATTTTCACACACAACACTACTGTATACATTAGATGGATATTTGAAACAAAACAAGGAACTGCGTACTTTCCCCTATTTTTCATGCCTTCATGTTTTGGATGCTTTCTTCTGTGTTCTGGAAAAACAAGAAAAGTAACTATGAAATCTAAAAGAGAAAGAACAGTCAATACTTAAAAGTAAACACCTAGGTGTCACCGTGATGAACGACACGTTAAAATGGACATTTTTCACATTACGAACATGATAACATTTGCTGCTGTTGTGGAATGTTCTCTCCCATGACAAGCCATGGCTTCGTGGCAACTGCGAGGCGACATCTGATACCTTGTCGTCCCAACAGATTTTCGCTGATGTCTGGACTACCAGTAGATACTTACCACTTGATGACATACGTATGTACACATCCTGTTGACTAGTGGCTACTACAAGATCATGGCTGCTGCTGGGGTTTTTAACAACTGGTGATTGGCTGTTTTGTAAAAGGAATCCAGGAGGCTCACAACCGCCCAATCACTTTTACAACCATTTGAATGTCCGCCCACAATTTGTTCAAAAAGAGTGGGCAAAAAAAGAGCACAGAGGTCTAATAGACCTCCAATGTCTCCATCAAGAGGAACTGTCACTGTCCAAAGCTTTTTAGCCCTTATGTGAGCAATAAAAGTAAATGAAACAAAGTGTAAAAAACAATAAATTTAATTTAAAAAAATTAAAAGCCCCCCTGTCCACATGTGCATACACACAATTGCAAACGCATTCATAAATAGTGATTGCACCACTCATGTGCAGCTGTTGGAGTGGAAGAAATAATTCTTTAAAGAATCCAACTGGCAAACAGCACTCCCCTGCAATCCAACAGTGGACTATTCCTGCTGTCCTCACATCTAGAGCAGGTCTATGAGCATGATGACGTCAGGAAGAGTCCACTGCACAAGACTGCAGGGTGAGGGCGCAGGGAACACAGGAGCCAATCTTGTGCAGGGAGGATCAGATGATTAGGGAAGTATATCTCTGTTCTCCAATCCCCTAGCTGGGATTTTATTTATTTATTACAGGTACTTATATAGCGCCGTCAGTTTACGCAGCGCTTTACATATATTGTACATTCACATCAGTCCCTAACCCTCAAGGGGTGTACAATCTAAGGTCCCTAACTCACATTCATACATACACATACTAGGGACAATTTAGACAGGAGTCAATTCACCAACCAGCATGTCTTTGGAGTGTGGGAGGAAACCAGAGCACCCAGAGGAAACCCACACAGGCACAGAGAGAACATGCAAACTCCAGACATGTGGTGCTGTGGTTGGGATTCAAACCAACAACCTGAGTACTGCCAGGCGGAAGTGCTAACCATTTAGCCACTGTGCTGCATTTGAAGAAACCTGCTGGAAGACATGGGCTGGAAGTTGGGCTGGAGAGAAAACTCTTTTATTGAAGAGTGCTGCAGGGAAGCTGGTTGGAGAGCACAAGAATCCTAGACTGTGGGGGCAGGGTATTGGGGGGTGCAGAAGCCACAGGGACTGGTTTTGTGCAGGAACGATCGGATGATTAGGGAAGTATATCTCTGTTCTCCAAACCTCCTAGTTGGGCTTTGAAGAACCCTGCTGGAAGACATCACCTATGGAAGTTGGGTTGGAGAGAAAACCCTTTCACTGAAGATTGTTGCAGGGAAGCTGGTTGGGGGAGCTGTCTCTGGACAATGTAATTTGAACCTTTTTCCTACAGGTCCAGGTGTGACTGTGCTTTGAGGGTTGGATGCCAGAGGCAGCTACAAGGACTGTGACTGCTCTTACAGAGTTTCTGACTAGCTTGCTGTCCCCTTTATCTCTAACATTACCTAGGGCTGCTATTGAAGGACCTAAAGCCCAATTCCAGGCAAAAAAAAGGTTTTCCCATGCAGTGGGGCTGTGTCCACACTGCACAGGTTAAATGCGCATTTTGTCCAAGGGACACAGGCAAACAGCGCTCCCCTGCGATCCAGCAGTGGACTATTCCTGCTATCCTCACATCCAGAGCAAGTCTGTGGGCGTGATGACGTCAGTAAGAGTCAACTGCACAAGAATGCTAGACTGTGGGGGCAGGGTATTTGGGGTGCAGGAGCCACAGGGACTGGTTCTGTGTGGGAAGGATCGGATGGTTAGGGAAGTATATCTCTGTTCTTCAAACCTCCTATTTGGGCTTTAAAGAAACCTGGTGGAAGACATCACCTATGGAAGTTGGGCTGGAGAGAAAAACCCTTTTATTGAAGAGTGTTACAGGGAAGCTGGTTGGGGGAGCTGTCTCTGGACAATGTAAGTAGGACCTTTTGCCTAGAGCTCCAGGCGTGACTATGCTTTGGGGGTTGGATACCAGAGGTAGCTACAAGGACTGTGACTGTTCTTACAGAGTTTCTGACTAGCTGGCTGTCC
This sequence comes from Staurois parvus, assembly GCF_062004578.1. Lineage (NCBI taxonomy): Eukaryota > Metazoa > Chordata > Amphibia > Anura > Ranidae > Staurois > Staurois parvus. Next base: position 1,109,911 of record NW_028318554.1, on the reverse strand, counting down.
CCTTTATCTCTAACATTACCTAGGGCTGCTACTGAAGAGTGTTGCAGGGAAGCTGGTTGGGGGAGCTGTCTCTGGACGATTTAAGTAGGACCTTTTGCCTAGAGCTCCAGGTGTGACTATGCTTTGAGGGTTGGATGCCAGAGGTAGCTACAAGGACTCTGACTGCTCTTACAGAGTTTCTGCCTAACTGGCTGTCCCCTTTATCTCTAACATTACCTAGGGCTGCTACTGAAGAGTGTTGCAGGGAAGCTGGTTGGAGGAGCTGTCTCTGGACGATTTGAATAGGACCTTTTGCCTAGAGCTCCAGGTGTGGCTGTGCTTTGAGGGTTGGATGCCAAAGGACTGTGACTGCTCTTACAGAGTTTCTGACTAGCTGGCTGTCCCCTTTATCTCTAACATTGCCTAGGGCTGCTACTGAAGGGTGTTGCAGGGAAGCTGGTTGGGGGAGCTGTCTCTGGACGATTTGAATAGAACCTTTTGCCTAGAGCTCCAGGTGTGACTGTGCTTTGAGGGTTGGATGCCAAAGGACTGTGATTGCTCTTACAGAGTTTCTGACTAGCTGGCTGTCCCATTTATCTCTACCATTACCTAGGGCTGCTACTGAAGGACCTAAAGCCCAACTCCGGGCAAAAAAAGGTTTTCCCGTGCAGTGGGGCTGTGCCCGCACTGCACAGGTCAACTGCTCATTTTGTGCAAAGGACACTGGCAAACAGCGCTCCCCTGCGATCCAGCAATGAACTACCACTGCATGGTCTTGTGCGGTGAAGATCAGATGATTAGGGAAATATATCTCTGTTCTCCAATCTCCTAGATATGATTTAAAGAAACCTGCTGGAAAGCATCTCTTATGGAAGTTGAGTATTAAATTTTCCGGCACAATATTCAAAATAAAATTGCATATAAAAAAAGTTTCATAGGTTCAAATAAGCTGCCACCTGCATGACTTGCAGCGTGCGTGATGACGTCAGCATCCTAAAGCTCTGTCCTACGATCCCCTGAGGATGTCCTATGTGACGAAACGCATAGAAAAAAGCTTCATCATCACACACACCGCAAGTCTTACAGGTAGCAGCCTATTTGAACATATGAATCATTTCCATATGCAAAAAAAACCCTCAGTGAGTTGCAGTATTGGAGTGCTCCTTCCTGATGGATATCGGTGACTTAATGCCGCACTGGAAGCGAATTAGGCAGTTGGCGTACATTTGTAAATCTTGTATGGGGATTGTACCATAGTTATGAATATATTGATCTCTGTACTCTGAGGTTCAACCTTAATAAGCTGCCACCTGCATGACTTGCAGCGTGCGTGATGACGTCAGCATCCTAAAGCTCCGTTCAACCTTCTTGTAAGCCTTGCAAATGGAGTGATATAGCTACACTTTGAGAACTTTTATTTTGAACAATGTGGTAGAGGACTTAATGATAATGGTTGTGAAGGACTGTGGCACCGCTGAGGAAATATATATCTGATCTCCAATTTCCTTGATGTGATTTAAATAAACACACTGGAAGGCATCTCCTTTGGAAGTTGACCATTACATTTTCCAGCACAATATTCAAAATAAAATTGCATATAAAAAAAGTTTCATATGTTCAAATAAGCTGCCACCTGCATGACTTGCAGCGTGCGTGATGACGTCAGCATCCTAAAGCTCCGTTCAACCTGCTGGTAAGCCTTGCAAATGGAGTGATATAGCTACACTTTGGGAACTTTTATTTTGAATAATGTGGTAGAATTATTATTATTATACAGTATTTATATAGCGCCAAAATGTTTTCTCAGCGCTGTACATGAGACAGTAGAGTAACAATACAATACACGAGGGGTTCGAGGGTCCTGCTCCTTGGAGCTTACAATCTTGGAAGAGTGATAATGGTTGTGAAGGACTGTGGCACCGCTGAGGCCATCCTACCCTCACAGGGACAGGGTAGAGCGGTGCCCAGGGGCGGACTGACCATTTGGAAACTCGGGCACTGCCCGAGGGCCCAGGGTCAGTAGGGGGCCCCATGCGATGCCCCTGGTACCTTTTTCATAGGATTTTTTTAGTTTGGGAAAGGACACAGGGGCCCCATGATCCCCTATTGCCCGGGGGCCTTATGAGTTGTCAGTCCACCCCTGGTGGTGCCTATCTCCTAATCCTGTAATGGTTGTGGTGGAGTCTCACTTCTAGTGCTGCAGGATTTATGTACACAGTATTAGAAGGACTTTTATATCAGTCTTCCTGTCAGCAGCTGGCTGTATATTCTTTTGTTATGGATGATTATATTTTATTTTACGTAATTTTTTTTGTATTATTTTATTTCGGTGCGGGTGTTGGGGTGTTGTTTGTTTGTATGTTTTTTTTAAGTTAAAGCTGCTGATTTAAAAATGTTGAACATGATGTTGGTGTGCGCTTTAACATGCTACACGCTAGACTACATTTTTGTAATTAGGTTTACATCGACTTTAGGTTGTCTATGTCCTATAAACTAGGAGTATGCTATTATGTAAGAGCACGTGTTGCATCACAGTCATTAGAGTGTTATCTCCTTTCTCCAGATCCTCTGTAATTATTACTAAGGTGAAGGGAAGGGCAATCATGTGCCGGTACCTGGAACTGGCCATAGATTATTCTGAAGTTGGGCACAATGTTCGTTCCCCAGAACTGGAGGGATTTTCTCTCACTTCCTGGTTTGGCTATGGGACAGGAAGTGAAGTGAAATCTACCAAATGGGGACACAGATGGCAAAAAAACTGACAGAGGGTATAACCCTACCTTACTCTATGCAAAAGAAGCAAAAAAAAAAAAAGTTGTTCCTTTACTTTGACTATAAATTGGAGCTCTAGCCTTCCTGTTGCTTTATATAGTTCATTTGGGCCAAGTTTTCTTTAATGATTATCAAGGTGGCGGTGTACCAACGGGCGAATCTCATTGCCAAAAAGTTACTGTTGTACATCAACATCCGGCTTTACTCATTCATTGATGGAAATTCCAGGTCACAGTAACATCGCAGTATTTACAGTACAACACATACTATTTACAATATATTACACATGATGGCCCCAGTCATTGGCTCTTTGCTGATTACATGGCAAAAATCAGAGGATGGGAGAGGATCGGGAAGAGATGAGGAGAGGCGATGGAGCAGAGAACTAGAGAGAAGGGGGAGAGGAGAGTAGAACGAAGGGGAGTAGAGAGGAGGGGAAGAGGAGAGCAGAAGGAAAAGGAGTAGAGAGGAGGGGAAGAGGAGAGGAGAGCAGAAGAAAGAGGAGTAGAGAGGAGGGAAAGAGGAGAGGAGAGCAGAAGGAAAAGAAGTAGAGAAGAGGGGAAGAGGAGAGCAGAAGGAAAAGGAGTAGAGATGAGGGAAAGAGGAGAGCAGAAGGAGGAGGACTAGAGAGGAGGGGAAGAGGAGAGCAGAAGGAAGAGGAGTAGAGAGGAGGGAAAGAGGAGAGAAGAGCAGAAGGAAGAGGAGTAGAGAGGAGGGGAAGAGGAAAGGAGAGCAGAAGGAAGAGGCATAGAGAGGAGGGAAAAAGGAGAGGAGAGCAGAAGGAAGGGGAGTAGAGAGGAGGGAAAAAGGAGAGGAGAGCAGAAGGAAGGGGAGTAGAGAAGAGGGGAAGAGGAGAGGAGAACAGAAGGAAAAGAAGTAGAGAGGAGAGGAAGAGGAGAGGAGAGCAGAAGGAAGAGGAGTAGAGAGGAGGAAAAGAGGACAGGATAGCACAAGGAAAAGGAGTAGAGAGGATGGGAAGAGGAGAGGACAGCAGAAGGAAGAGGAGTAGAGAGGAGGGGAAGAGGAGAGGAGAACAGAAGGAAAAGGAAGAGGAACAGAGAAGACATTAAGAAGAGAATAAAGCAGAAGGGAGGAGAAGAGAAGAGAGGGGAACAGAGGAGAGGGAATATGAGATGAGGAGAGGACTAGAGAGGAGGGAAAGAAGAGAGGAGAGCAGAAGGGAGGAGAGGTGTAGGAGAGGGAGAGGAGGAGGGGAAGAGAGTAGAGGGAACTGGAGATGAAGAGAGGAGATGACTAGGGAGAGGAGCAGAGAGCAGAGCAGAAGGAAGGGGAGGGGTACAGAGGAGGTGAAGAGGAGAGAAGAGAAGAAGGGAGGAGAGGGGAATAGGAGAGTATAGAGGAGGGGAAGAGGAAAGCAGAAAGGTGGAAAGATGTACAGAGGAGAGGAGGAGATGAAAAGGGGAGAAGAGGTAAAGGAGAGGAAGAGAAGAGGAGAAAAACAGGAAGAGGGGAAGAGAGGAGAGGGGATAGGAGATGAGGAGAGCAGAAGGTAGGAGAGAAAAAGGAGACTAAATGGTAGGAGAGGATAAAGAAGAGGGAGGTGATGAGATGGAGATAAGGAGCGTAAAAGGAGAGGTAAGCAGAAAGGAGGGGATAAGTAGAGAGGAGAGGAAAACTAAGGAGATAAAGCAAAAGGAGGGGGAGGGGAAAAGGGGAGGAGTGAAGAAGAGATGAAGAGGAGAGGAAGAGGAGCACAGAGAGGAGAGGAAAGGAGAGGAACAGGAAGGTCTGCATGCAAATACAGCCTTCCTAGGAGCTCCCACTCCTCCAGACTGACATTCAGCCATCATATTTATATTTGCATACCTCCTCCCACTTGTTACATCAGGTTGAGTGCTCTTGAGTGGAGTACTGAGGCAAAGTGCTGTGATGTTTTCAGGCACCCTGTTGGCCCCTCCCACCAGCCATGATCTGCCTACATTGCATAGAGGTGCACAGACATCCAGTGATTATGTCAGTGGGTCTAAAATTAGGTATGTAATGAAAACGAAGATTTAAAAAAAAAATATTTGATAAGAGGGAGAAACAAGAGTAGATAAATATAATATATACGTTTTTAGTTTGCATAGAGATTTGGGGAAAACAACTGTTACCCACATGCCCCAAATGACCATGACTGATTCCAACACTGAACACTACCATAAACTAAGCTCTAACAATTACCAGTAATATTTCTATTGAAAATTAACATTAAGCCCCCCCAACTCAAACTTTCCTCTTAACCTAACCTGAAAAAATTAAAAATCAACCCACCGTCCTTATCCTAATCCCTAGAGTAGACCTTTCCTCAGATACAGTTGTGGCCAAAATTATTCAACCCCCACTGAAATTGAGTGTTTTGGCCAGTTTGACATTGCTTTTGATCATTCAGTCATCTTGCTTACATTTACATTAAAGAGGCACTTGTAGGTCAGACAAATATAACATAACAGTTATAATGAAATAACCACAAATGTCTTTTCTGTGCTCACAGCATTATCAGTTTTATTCAACCCCCAAGTGACATTCAATCTTAGTACTTAGTACAGCATCCTTTTACAGTTATAACAGCTTTTAAACGTGAAGCATAGCTTGACACAAGTGTCTTGCAGCGATCTACGGGTATCTTCGCCCATTCTTCATGGGCAAAGGCCTCCAGTTCAGTCACATTCTTAGGCTTGCGCACTGCAACTGCTTTCTTTAAGTCCCACCAGAGGTTCTCAATCGGATTTAAGTCTGGTGACTGCGATGGCCACTCCAAAATGTTCCAGCCTTTCCTCTGCAACCATGCTCTAGTGGACTTGGAGGTATGCTTGGGATCATTGTCCTGTTGAAAGGTCCAACGTCTCCCAAGCCTCAGGTGTGTGACGGACTGCATCACGTTTCCATCCAATATCTCCTGGTACTGAAGAGAATTCATGGTACCTTGCACACGCTGAAGCTTCCCTGTACCTGCAGAAGCAAAACAGCCCCAAAGCATGATTGACCCTCCACCATGCTTCACAGTAGGCAAGGTGTTCTTTTCATCATAGGCCTTGTTCTTCCTCCTCCAAACATAGCGTTGATCCATGGGCCCAAACAGTTCTAATTTTGTTTCATCAGTCCACAGAACACTATCCCACAACTTTTGTGGTTTGTCCACATGGCTTTTGGCATACTGCAGTCGACTCTTCTTATTCTTTGGAGACAGCAAGGGGGTACGCCTGGGAGTTCTGGCACGGAGGCCTTCATTACGCAGTGTGCGTCTTATTGTCTGGGCTGAAACTTCTGTACCCACATCTGACAAATCTTTTCTCAGTTCCTCAGCAGTCACACGGGGACTTCTCTCCACTCTACGCTTCAGGTAGCGCACAGCAGTCGAAGTCAGCATCTTCTTTCTGCCACGACCAGGTAGCGTTTCAACAGTGCCCTTTGCCTTGAATTTGCGAATGATGCTTCCTAAGGTGTCTCTTGGTATGTTTAACATCTTTGCAATCTTCTTATAGCCATTGCCCTTCCTGTGAAGAGAAATCACCTCTTCTCTTGTCTTCCTGGACCATTCTCTTGCCTTCACCATGTTTGTAACCACACCAGTAAATGTCTAGAAGGAGCTGAGTATCACAGTCATTTTAAAGCTGCCTAATTGGTGCTTATTATGCTTGATTGCTGCTCGGTGACATCCACAGGTGTTTTCAATACCTGATGGAAAGCACCTGTATGAACCTCTGTTCTTCAGAGTGGTAGTCTTTAAGGGGTTGAATAATTGTGGCAATGAAGAAACCACATAAGAACCATTTACTACTGTATTACATAAACAATTGATGTCATTTTAGTTGCATTTGGGTAGTTACAACGTCCTTGTAGGATTTGATTCTGAATACAATTCCAAATGTACACTATAGTCCCTAAACCCCTTTACAGCATTGGGGGTTGAATAATTTTGGCCACAACTGTATCATTTTCATAAGTTCATGGTAGATAATGTATCAATGTAACGCTTACAAGTATTTATTACCTCTCACATTGATCACAGTACTCCTGACAATCACTTCTTTTACGTTTCTCTCCAGACGTAAGGTGCCATCTTTGTTCAGGCATCATCCAGGTTCGGCATTTACTTCCTGGACTGATCTGATGACAGAGACAAGCAACTGCTGGCTCAAGGGGTGCAAGGTGCTAGCTCCTAAATTAACTGCTTCCCCGCCGCCCTATAGCAGATATACTGCTACAGGGCGGCAGGGGTACGCAAAATCATGTATTTTGTATTTATACGTGATTTTGCATTTCTGGCCGCGGCTGTCAATCACCGGATCCCGGTCTGTGATTACCCGCCGGCGCCCGGTGATTACCGAGCATCTCTGACAGGAAGGAAGACTGCTTTGTTTACTAACAGTCCTCCTCCCTGTTGGCTTGGGCACACTGCTCTGGATGGCTGTGCACAGCACAGCCATCCAGAGCAGTGTGCTTACAGTGAAGCGCCAACACACAGTTAACCAGTGAAACTTACAGTGAAGTCAGAGGCAATGGCGGAGTCATTACCATTTATGGACTGACATGTAGAGTAGGAGCCATCCAATCAGAGGGCGGTGGCAGTTCCCCTCCGGCGTACGGGGGACAGGCTGGGTCAGGGGCAGACTGACAACTCATGGGGCCCCCGGGCAATAAGGGATCATGGGGCCCCTGTGTCCTCTCCCAAACTCAAAAAATCCTATGAAAAAGGTACCAGGGGCATCTCATGGGGACCCCTACTGACCCCGGGCCCTCGGGCAGTGCCCGAGTTTCCAAATGGTCAGTCCACCCCTGGGCTGGATGTGAATTGGCCTGCAGCAGCTGCTATGATCCCAGGGATTGGACCCCCCCCCCCCGCCGGGACCGGACATCTCAGCCCCCGCATGGCACGGCTGTTCCAGAGGCTGCAGGAGGGATGAGGAGCCCTGGTTCCTGGGGAGAGGATGGGGGACACTCCGCTCAGACGGTTGACAGCCACTGACAGCTCTTCTTTCATTTTGGTGTCACCCCCTGTGATGGTGTCACCCCCCGCACCCTCCTAGTGACGTCACTGAGTGAAGTAAAGTAAAACACTCCCTGCATACAGTTAACCCTTTGATCACCCCAGATGTTAACCCCTTCCTGCCCAGTACCATTAATACAGTGTCAGTGCTTTTTTTTTTGTCAATGACACCAAGTCAGTCCCCCCCCAGTATCAGAATGCCCGCCGCAGTCCCGCTATAATGCACTGATCGCCGCCATTATTAGTAAAAAAAAATTAAAAATTCCAGTATCTATACCGCCATTTGTAAACACTATAACTTTCACATAAACCAATTCATTTACACATATTGGGATTTTTTTTTTAGCAAAGACATGTCACAGAATACATTTTAGTCTAAATTTATGATGAAATTTGATTTTTTAAATTTTTTTACTGGACATGTTTAATAGCAAAAAGTCAAAAAAATTGTTTTTTTTTCTCAAAACTGTTGGCTTTTTTTTTTACAGTGCAAAAAAAAAAAAAAAATTGCACAGGCAATCAAATTGCACCGAAGGAAAGCTTGATTTGTGGGGAAAAAGGACGTAAATCTCATTTGGGTGCAGAGTTGCATGACCGCGCAATTGTCAGTTAAAGTAAAGCAATAAAAGGCCTGGTCAGGAAGAGGGGGAAATCCTCAGGAGGGCAATAGGTAGTGCCTGGTTAGTTTGGTGTAATGACTCCAGTTACAAGGCTCCTGTACACACGGGGGGGGGGGGTGTCCTAAGGGGGACCCTGGGTAAGGGCCGTAAAATATCAACCAAGTGAAGTGCCACGCCATCTACAGTCCCCAAAAACTTTTTTTATTTATGAAAGTTTATAAAACATGCCAGAGTATTTTGGGAGCATTAAATGGCCTCTCCTTAGGAACCTGTTCTGTATTTAGAGGTATTGAACTTAAAAGAGATGAAAAAAAATCCAATAAAAGGACGGTAATGTTTAACTATTAACATTCTCGGTAACTTTTGTGATGTTTTTTTATTGGTGGCAATATTGTAGGTTATTCAATAATTTATCTGCACCGTGTACAAGTTAATTGATGGGTGGTGCACAAGGGGTCACTGGTGAAAATTTGTCATTGGCTGCAAATATGACATATTGATTAAAGTTTTGCAAGTCATCATGCCGTGACTGAATTTGTGATAAATAGCCAATTCCAGTATTGTCAGACTTAGTGGGTGTCATTGAGTCAAATCACACACTGCTATATCGATATACACTGCTCAAAAAAATGAAAGGAACACTTTTTAATCAGAGTATAGCATCAAGCCAGTGAAACTCCTGGGATATTGATCTGGTCAGGTAAGTAGCAGAGGGGGTTGTTATTCAGTTTCAGCTGATGACATTAACAACAGGTGCACTAGACGGGCAACAATGAGATGACCCCCAAAACAGGAATGGTTTTAGAGGTGGGTTTTTTTTGCCCTACTCATCTTTTCTGACTGTTTTTCACTAGTTTTGGCTTAGGCTAGGGTCAGTGTCACTACTGGTAGCATAGGGCAATACCTGGACCCTACAGGGTAGTCCACCACCTCCAGGATGGCACATCAATACATGCCATTGCACAGTCTCAAGAGCATGGAGGAGATTCCAGGAGACAGGCAGTTACTACAGGAGAGCTGGACAGGGCCGTAGAAGGTCCTTTACCCATCAGCAGGACCGGTATCTGCTCCTTTGTGCAAGGAGTAACAGGATGAGCCCTGCCAGAGCTCTACAAAATGACCTCCAGCAGGTCACTGGTGTGAATGTATCTGAATAAACAGTCAGAAACAGACTTCATGAGGGTGGCCTGAGGGCCCGATGTCCTCTAGTGGGCCCTGTGCTCACTGCCCGGCACCATAGAGCTCGATTGGCATTTGTCATTGAACACCAGAATTGGCAGGTCCACCACTGGCACCCTGTGCTTTTCACAGATGAGAACAGGTTCACCCTGAGCACATGTGACAGATGTGAAAGGGTCTGGAGAAGCCGTGGAGAACGTTCTGCTGCCTGTAACATGGTTCAGCATGACCGATTTGGTGGTGGGTCAGTGATGGTCTGGGGAGGCATATCCATGGAGGGACACACAGACCTCTACAGACTAGACAATGGCACCCTGACTGCCATTAGGTATCGGGATGAAATCCTTGGACCCATTGTCAGACCCTACGCTGGTGCAGTGGGTCCTGGGTTCCTCCTGGTGCAGTGGGTCCTGGGTTCCTCCTGGTGCAGTGGGTCCTGGGTTTCTCCTGGTGCATGACAATGCCCGGCCTCATGTGGTGAGAGTATGCAGGCAGTTCCTGGAGGATGAAGGAATTGATAGCACTGAATGGCCCCCACGCTCTCCAGACTTAAATCCAATAGAACATCTCTGGGATATAGTGTTTTGGTCTATCCGACTAATCTTTCCAACTGCTGGCAGTTTCTAGCCCCCAGGACCTTTTTTTGTTGGCTGGCTGAGTGAGGAAACAGAACCATGCATGGCCAGCTTAAAGGGAGCACACTTGGGTTTTCCTGAAACTACATGGTGTCACGTGAAGGGTCCCAACTTGAAGAAGTAACTCTGATGCTTTCCAACGGTGGCTTCTAGCCCTTGGAACTCCTCCTAGGCCTCCTTGGAACACGTGAAGGGGAACCCTTGGCTTTTTTTTTGAAAGGGCAGTAACACAATAGTTAGTTATGTTTAACAAGGAGTGGGGAAATTGCACCTGCCTACAGATCTGCTTCCTGCATCTGCCCTGTGCAGTCTGCTTTCTCCATTGTAGGTGGCACCTGACTGGAGCGGTATCACAGCCTAGAGAGGAAGTCAGGAGGAACATGGTTTCTTGATGCTTTACTGGTTCCTGAAGTCAGCGTTCCGATTGGCTGCGCTGCACCCAGGTGACCTCTGGCAGCCAGCATGGGTCAGCAGAGCCTTTATAAGCCTTCCTCCAGGTTTTGGGAAGCTGTTGGTGAAGTGGCCAGAGTAAGGAAAGAGCAACTGTCTGTCAGGGAAAGTGATTCAGATGAGCAGGGACAGGTTAGGGCCTCGCCAGTTCTTCAACAAAGCCTTCCCTTTGGGACCGGACGGTCAGGCCATGGCTGCATCTCTGCCTTGAACTGAACTAGGAGTTTCACCCTGAGTGGTGTCTCCCACTGGGGTTGTTTGTAGTTTGGCATTCTCCCCAATAAAAATCTCAAATTATATTTCAACCAGACCTGGTGTCATTACTGCTGCAGCACCATTCTGCACCTACCCACAGACCCATCAACTCAACATGTGAGGAGCACCGTAAAACCTGGTTGTGGTGCTTTAGAACAACTTTAATTAGGATGAACTGAGTAAAGTTTCTGATGTTACCACACTTGCAGTATGTGCTGCACAGCATTAGCCATTTACTTACTGTTTTCCTTGTTGCCTTAAATATCCCTTTAAAGTGTTATTAAACCCCGGACCCTGCATTCACTATATCTGGTATCCCCGGACCCTGCATTCACTATATCCGCCCTCCCCGGACCCTGCATTCACTATATCTGGTCTCCCCGGACCCTGCATTCACTATATCCGCCCTCCCCGGACCCTGCATTCACTATATCTGGTCTCCCCAGACCCTGCATTCACTATATCCGCTCTCCCCAGACCCTGCATTCACTATATCCTGTCTCCCCGGACCCTGCATTCACTATATCCGGTCTCCCCAGACCCTGCATTCACTATATCCTGTCTCCCCGGACCCTGCATTCACTATATCCGGTCTCCCCAGACCCTGCATTCACTATATCTGGTCTCCCCGGACCCCTGAATTCACTATATCTGGTCTCCCCGGACCCTGCATTTACTATATCCACTCTCCCCGGACCCTGCATTCACTATATCCGGTCTCCCCAGACCCTGCATTCACTATAACCGGTCTCCCCGGACCCTGCATTCACTATATCCGGTCTCCCCAGACCCTGCATTCACTATATCCGGTCTCCCAGGACCCTGCATTCACTATATCCGGTCTCCCCGGACCCTGCATTCACTATATCTGGTCTCCCCGGACCCTGCATTCACTATATCCGGTCTCCCAGGACTCTGCATTCACTATATCCACTTTTCCTGGACCCTGCATTCACCATGTCTGGTCTCCCCGGACCCTGCATTCACTATATCTGGTCTCCCTGGACCCTGCATTCACTATATCTGGTCTCCCCGGACCCTGCATTCACTGTATCTGGTCTCCCCGGACCCTGCATTCACAATATCTGGTCTGCCCGGACCCTGCATTCACTATATCTGCTCTCCCTGGACTCTGCATTCACTATATCTGGTCTCCCTGGACCCTGCATTCACTATATCTGGTCTCCCCGGACTCTGCATTCACTATATCCGGTTTCCCCGGACCCTGCATTTACTATATCTGGTCTCCCCGGACCCTGCATTCACTATATCTGGTCTCCCACAGTACACAGAACATAGAAATGCAATTATTTTTGCAAATATAAACTGATAAATAGCTTTTCTCATCAGCAGTTGGAGCAGTTGTGTGACTTCTATCAGTGTCCAGCTGAGCACTGGTTAAAGCTTGTAGGAGGAGTTTTCATTCTCCCCTGTTTGTCCTATGAGGCTGCATAACCCCTGACCAGGGGCGGACTGACCATTCGGGAACTCGGGCACTGCCCGAGGGCCTGGGGTCAGTAGGGGGCCCCATGAGATGCCCCTGGTACCTTTCCTAGGCTTTTTTGGGTGTGGTTTGAGTGTGGGCGAGGACACAGGGGCCCCATGATCCCCTATTGCCCGGGGGCCCCATGAGTTGTCAGTCCACCCCTGACCCTCTGTCCAGACAGTGCTGATTGGCCTTGTGCGTATCACATGCACTCTCCCAAGAAAAAAAAACTCTCTACACACCAAACTGAGCATATTATTTTTGGCAATATAGTGCAGCTGTACTATACAGCAAAGCCCTGTTTGGCTGGGCTGGAGACCTGATTTTTCTCTACTGTGGATCAGTACCACTTACAAGTCTTTTCTCGCCCCCAGCCTGTGATAGTACAGCAAAATGAGAAGCAGCAGACTCCTCTCCATGACCCTGTTCTCTCTTCCTATCAGCATGTTCTTTGCACTGATCCTTGTGCTTCTTCTACATCTTCCAGTCTGAGCTCTGCTGTACAGGGATAGGCTAATGCCAGGTCAAGTTCAGGAAAGCAGGATAATATGTGGTCATGACCACGCATTCTCTTTAAGGATCTTTCTTTACTTCAGCCTCAAGGACATGAGGTTGGCTGGTGTGCTGAAGATGGGACACTGAGGTTATCTAAGGACAAGACATAAAGTAGATATGCTGGGTGCAACAACACAGTGTACTTGTAAAAAAGGATAATAAAACAAGTCAAAACATTAACTCTGTATATATTTGACTTGACTGAATCTGATAAACTGTTTGGGGGGTATTTCAGTTAAAGTGTTACTAAACCCCCAACAGTACAATCAGTCTGTAGATGCAGTAAAGCGTGCTTGTTATACTCACTGTGGAACCTAAGGGGTTAATCCTCTGCATTGTGTAAAAAGGCTGTTTGATCCTGTCTTCTCTGATCCTGCCCTTATTCCAGTGCCCCCCCTCTTATCTCCTGATAAGACATATATTGTGGAAACACTCTGCACATGCTCAGTTTGGTGTGTATTGCTAGAGAGGTTTTTTTTTTTTTCTTGGAGAGTGCATGTAATCAGCACAGGGCCAATCAGCACTGTCCAGACAGAAATCAGGGGTTTTGCATCCTCCTATAGATCAGTGCTCTGCTGGACACTGATAGAAGTCACAAAAATGTTCTAACTGCTGATGAGAAAAGGTACTTAGCAGTTTATATTTACTAAAATAATTACATTTCCATGTTCTGTGTACTGTGGGATATAGTGAATGCGGGGTTCGGGGAGAGCGGATATAGTGAATGCAGAGTCTGGGGAGACCAGATATAGTGAATGCAGGGTCTGGGGAGACCAGATATAGTGAATGCAGGGTCCGGGGAGACCAGATATAGTGAATGCAGGGTCCGGGGAGACCAGATATAGTGAATGCAGGGTCCGGGGAGACCAGATATAGTGAATGCAGGGTCCAGGGAGACCAGATATAGTGGATGCAGGGTCCGGGGAGACCAGATATAGTGAATGCAGGGTCCAGGGAGACCGGATATAGTGGATGCAGGGTCCGGGGAGAGCGGATATAGTGGATGCAGGGTCCGGGGAGACCGGATATAGTGAATGCAGGGTCTGGGGAGACCGGATATAGTGAATGCAGGGTCCGGGGAGACCACATATAGTGACTGCAGGGTCCGGGGAGACCGGATATAGTGAATGCAGGGTCCGGGGAGACCAGATATAGTGAATACAGGGTCCAGGGAGAGCGGATATAGTGAATACAGGGTCCGGGGAGACCAGATATAGTGAATGCAGGGTCTGGGGAGACCGGATATAGTGAATGCAGGGTCCGGGGAGACCGGATATAGTGAATACAGGGTCCAGGGAGAGCGGATATAGTGAATACAGGGTCCGGGGAGACCAGATATAGTGAATGCAGGGTCTGGGGAGACCGGATATAGTGAATGCAGGGTCCGGGGAGACCGGATATAGTGAATGCAGGGTCCGGGGAGACCGGATATAGTGAATGCAGGGTCCGGGGAGACCAGATATAGTGAATGCAGGGTCCGGGAAGACCGGATATAGTGAATGCAGTGAATGCAGGGTCCGGGGAAACCGGATATAGTGAATGCAGGGTCCGGGGAGACCGGATATAGTAAATGCAGGGTCCGGGGAGACCGGATATAGTGAGTGCAGGGTCCGGGGAGAGCGGATATAGTGAATGCAGGGTCCGGGGAGACCGGATATAGTGAATGCAGGGTCCGGGGAGACCGGATATAGTGAATGCAGGGTCCGGGGAGACCGGATATAGTGAATGCAGGGTCCAGGGAGACCGGATATAGTGAATGCAGGGTCCGGGGAGAGCGGATATAGTGGATGCAGGATCCGGGGAGACCGGATATAGTGAATGCGGGGTTCATGGAGACCGGATATAGTGAATGCAGGGTTCGGGGAGACCGGATATAGTGAATGCGGGGTTCATGGAGACCGGATATAGTGAATGCAGGGTCCGGGGAGACCGGATATAGTGAATGCAGGGTCCGGGGAGACCGGATATAGTGAATGCAGGGTCCGAGGAGAGCGGATATAGTGAATGCAGGGTCCGGGGAGACCACATATAGTGACTGAAGGGTCCGGGGAGACCGGATATAGTGAATGCAGGGTCCGGGGAGACCAGATATAGTGAATACAGGGTCCAGGGAGAGCGGATATAGTGAATGCAGGGTCCGGGGAGACCACATATAGTGACTGCAGGGTCCGGGGAGACCGGATATAGTGAATGCAGGGTCCGGGGAGACCAGATATAGTGAATACAGGGTCCAGGGAGAGCGGATATAGTGAATACAGGGTCCGGGGAGACCAGATATAGTGAATGCAGGGTCTGGGGAGACCAGATATAGTGAATGCAGGGTCCAGGGAGAGCGGATATAGTGAATACAGGGTCCGGGGAGACAAGATATAGTGAATGCAGGGTCCGGGGAGACCAGATATAGTGAATGCAGGGTCCGGGGAGACCGGATATAGTGAATGCAGTGAATGCAGGGTCCGGGGAGACCAGATATAGTGAATGCAGGGTCCAGGGAGACCGGATATAGTGAATGCAGGGTCCGGGGAGACCGGATATAGTGAGTGCAGGGTCCAGGGAGAGCGGATATAGTGAATGCAGGGTCCGAGGAGACCGGATATAGTGAATGCAGGGTCCGGGGAGACCGGATATAGTGAATGCAGGGTCCGGGGAGACCAGATATAGTGAATGCAGGGTCCGGGGAGACCAGATATAGTGAATGCAGGGTCCGGGGAGAGCGGATATAGTGAATGCAGGGTCCGGGGAGACCAGATATAGTGAATGCAGGGTCTGGGGAGAGCGGATATACTGAATGCAGGGTCCGGGGAGAGCGGATATAGTGAATGCAGGGTCCGGGGAGACCAGATATAGTGAATGCAGGGTCTGGGGAGAGCGGATATAGTGAATGCAGGGTTAGTAACACTTTAAGACTTATGCACCTGGAAGTTTATTCTGATAATCATTAATTTTTTCAGGCCAATGACTTAGTAAGTATTCCAGGAAAGTTTGATCATACATCGAAGATTTTCCAATATTCTGGAAGGCAAGGATGTTCTGGTCCCAGGCACTGGCTGCCTACCAGGAATGGAATGATGCTGTATTTATCTAATTAATTAAATGTAAAATATCTTTACTACAAAATGTGTACTTTTTTATTATTATAATTTTTGTACTTTGTCGGATTATTGCACCGCACCCAGCCATCTGAAAGGTTAAGCAGACTAACCTGTTATCAAATGACGAATTAGTAGTAAAGATTAACCCATTATTAGGCCCCGTTCAGTGCTGCGATTCTGTCCATGATTCCAAATTGCGGTATAACATGTGAAACGCATATGATTAAAGTAAAATAAATGCCCCATAAGCAGCAGATCAAGACAACCCCACTATAGTGTGGTAAGTGGCAACGTCCACCAGGGCTCCAACAAGCCGTCCCCATGATTAAGCTCTGAGGAGCAGAGCGATACACGTTTGGGTGTGGCCTGGTTGGAGCCCAGGCTGAGGTTGCCACATTCCATACTACAGCGGGTCTATCTTGATGTGTGGCTTATGGGACATTCATCTTATTTTACACTGACATTTGGAGCCTGCACAAGCTCCTTCCAAGCCTGGACAAGCTCCTGCTGAGCCTGGACAAGCTCCTTCCGAGCCTGGACAAGCTCTTTCCGAGCCTGGAAAAGCTCCTTCCAAGCCTGGACAAGCTCCTGCCAAGCCTGAACAAGCTCTTTCCAAGCCTAGACAAGCTCCTTCCAAGCCTGGACAAGCTCCTTCCAAGCCTGGAAAAGCTCCTTCCAAGCCTGGACAAGCTCCTTCCAAGCCTGGAAAAGATCCTTCCAAGCCTGGAAAAGCTCCTTCCAAGCCTGGAC
The DNA here is from genome assembly GCF_062004578.1 of Staurois parvus. Taxonomy (NCBI): domain Eukaryota; kingdom Metazoa; phylum Chordata; class Amphibia; order Anura; family Ranidae; genus Staurois; species Staurois parvus. The sequence goes on along the minus strand of NW_028318554.1, from coordinate 1,093,148 downwards.
AAGCTCCTGCCGAGCTTTGACAAGCTCCTTCAGAACCTGGACAAGCTCCTTCCAAGCCTGGAAAAGCTCCTTCCAAGCATGGACAAGCTCCTTCCAATCCTGGAAAAGCACCTTCCGAGCCTGGACAAGCTCCTGCCAAGCCTGGAAAAGCTCCTTCCGAGCCTGGACAAGCTCCTTCCAAGCCGGCACTCAGAGTAGTGGACATAGGATTAGCATTCCTTCTAAGCCTGAGTAGCTCACGCTATTGTTTATTTGGTTCACATGCATTTGAGTGCCAATGATTCATAATGGCACCCCAAAGATGGTGTGATTTTGACATGATTTTCTATGTCAATGGTTTTTATTAAATTTTTTAAACAGTATAAACAGAGGCAGTAAAACACGCCCACGCAGGGGCTATCAATTGCACAGATAAACAAAATGCCAAATAAAAAAAAAGGGAAAAACAATGCTCTAATGCCAACAGGGCAAAAGGTACGCCCACGCAGGGGCTATCAAAGGCAGGGTGATCCCTGCACCCCATTGCTTCTGGAGACTCTCCTGTGTTGCTGTGATCCCTGCACCCCATTGCTTTTGGAGACTCTCCTGTGTTCCTGTGATCCCTGCACCCCAGTGCTTCTGGAGACTCTCCTGTGTTCCTGTGATCCCTGCACCCCAGTGCTTCTGGAGACTCTCCTGTGTTCCTGTGATCCCTGCACCCCAGTGCTTCTGGAGACTCTCCTGTGATCCCTACACCCCAGTGCTTCTGGAGACTCTCCTGTGATCCCTGCACCCCAGTGCTTCTGGAGACTTTCCTGTGTTCCTGTGATCCCTGCACCCCAGTGCTTCTGGAGACTCTCCTGTGTTCCTGTCATCCCTGCACTCCAATGCTTCTGAAAACTATCCTGTGCTCCTGTGATCCCTGCACCTCAGGGCTTTTGGAGACTCTCCTGTGTCCCTGTGATCCCTGCACCCCAGTGCCCCCAGAGACTCTCCTGTGTCCCTGTGATCCCTGCACCCCAGTGCCCCCAGAGACTCTCCTGTGTCCCTGTGATCCCCGCATCCCAGACTCTCCTGTGTCCCTGTGATCCCTGCACCCCAGTGCCCCCAGAGACTCTCCTGTGTCCCTGTGATCCCTGCACTCCAGTGACCCCAGAGACTCTCCTGTGTCCCTGTGATCCCTGCACTCCAGTGACCCCAGATACTCTGGGGCTTTAAGTTAACCTTAGCACATTACTAGCTCACTAACTGGGTTGACTAGTTACCAGGGATTGCTCTTGCTCTTATTTTGCAAATGTCAGTCACTTAGCTGCCATACTGATTAAGCCCTGGTTCACAACAATGCAATTTGTCGTGTGATTTGACAGTTAAAAATCGCATGATACACATGTCTGCGATTTTATTGCGGCTTGCATTGATATCTGTTAAATGAAGTCGCAGGCCGCAATGAAATCGCACAGCAAAATCGCACTGATCTGTGGCTTTGAAATCGGGCTGAAGTAACGTGATTTCAAAGCCGCACTGGTGTGAACCAGGTCTTAATGACTTCAGCCGAAATGAAGTCAGAACTTCTGGTCTGCATATTTGTTTTGGGTAAGTGATGCAGCAAGTACAAAAGCCATTTGATCAGCATGACAGGGAGGGAACATGCACTTTCATAAGGGGAGGGTGCCAATGGAAGCCCTGTGCTTCCTCTTTGCAGAGTTCCTACTATTTACATACTACAGACCTATCTCCTATTGCCATCTGAAGATTGGCGTGGTGCCCGGTATAGTATGCTGTTCTTCAGCACTAGGATTGGCACTGTTCCCCATGTGCCGTTTTTTAGCTCCAAAATCAAATGGAAATAAAATGAGGATCCCATTTTTTTAATGTATGGTTATGGCCAAAAATATTGACACCCCTGATTTCTTTCAGATAATGCACCACTTCGCCCAGAAAAATGTTGCCATTTCAAATGTTTTGGCATTTTCATGTTTATTTTTTTTTTTGTTTGTATTGGTATGACACAAAAAAGTGGAGAAACAAAAATCCAAAAATGATACATTAAAAAATATAAAATTGCGGCGCTAATCACATGCATATAATCATAAAGTCCAATTAATCAAAAAAATGTCAATTAAAATGTCCCAAGCGAAGTTCCCACGATCCACCATCACCAAAACACCCGAATGGTTCAGCCCCTTACCAGAAATTCTGACCGAAACACACCGGTCAATATACGCAACTCAAATGGAGGATGAATATTTGCAGATAATGGAACTGGCAATCCTCACCAAGATAAGTTTCAATCTGAATCTCAAAACATCTTTACAGATCCTGAAAGAAGACTCCCATCCAGTATTTAGATAAGGAATAAAAGAAAAAGACCACTCATAGTGTAGTAATTATATAATAAAATCACCCTGTTTATTACAAGTTACTCGTACATTGTATTGGATGGTTACCAGCACTTGAACTAAATTTCCAACCAGGAAAATGGCCGCCATCCCTCTAAAACGTGATGACGTCACACACCGAAGCTCCACCCTAGAGAGGAAGATTTAAATTTATCTTGGTGAGGATTGCCAGTTCCATTATCTGTAAATATTTATCTCCCATTTGAGTTGCGTATATTGACCGGTGTGTTTCGGTTAGAATTTCTGGCAAGAGGCTGAACCATTCGGGTGTTTTGGTGATGGTGGATCGTGGAAACTTCGCTTAGGACATTTTAATTGAAATTTTTTTTGATTAATTGGACTTTATGATTATATGCTTGTGATTAGCGCCGCAATTTTATATTTTGTATTATTTATATTGTAATATATGTAATATGTGAGCTACTTTTCTTTGATTTTTATGTTCTGTAGTTATATGACCAGTGTATTTACCCAAGCACAGGTTTATTGTTTTTAAATATGACACATTGCATGCAAAAACCCAAAAATGGACTGGACAAAATTATTAGCACCTTCTCAAAATTGTAAAAAATTATTGCATTCCAAGTTTCTGATGCTCCTGTAATTTGGAATTAAACTCACCTGTATTAATTAACAGATCTTAATGTTCCTGTGTACACTGTGCACAACATTGTCAAGAAGTTTACAGCCCATGGTCTTGTAGCTAATCTCCATGGATGTGGACAAAAGAGAAAAGCTTGAATAAAGGATATTTTGAATGTTGGATAAAGAACCTCATTAACCACTTGCCCTCCGGAGGATTTACCCCCCTTAATGACCTGGCCTCTTTTTGCTACTCGGCGCTGCACTAATTCAACTGATAATTGCGCGGTCATGCAATGCTGCACCCAAACGAAATTTACATCCTTTTTTCACACAAATAGAGCTTTCTTTTGGTGGTGTTTGATCACCTGTGCGCTTTTTATTTTTCACGCTATAAACAAAAAAATGCCAAAAATTTTGAAGAAAAACAATATTTTTTACTTTCAGCTATGAAAAATATATAGTAAACTCAAAGTTGGTTATAAATTTAGGCCAAAATGTATTCTGCTACATGTTTTTGGTAAAAAAAATTCCAATAAGTGTATATTGATTGCTTTGTGTGGAAGTTATAGAGTCTACAAACTATGGTATAGATACTGCAATTTACACCATTTTTCTGCTATACAGCGCTGCGCTAGTTTAACGGACAATTGCGCGGTCATGCAATACGGTACATAAATGAAATTTACATCCTTTTTTTCCCACAAATTGAGCTTTCTTTCGGTGGTATTTGATCGCCTGTGCGGTTTTTATTTTTTGCGCTATATAAAAAAAGGCTGACAATTTTGAGGAAAAAAAAACAATATTTTGGACTTTTTGCTATAAAACATGTCCAGTAAAAAAAAATGCAAAAATCAAATTTAGTCATAAATTTCTTCCAAAATGCATTCTGCGACATGTCTTTGCTAAAAAAAAATCCCAATACGTGTAAATTAATTGGTTTATGTGAAAGTTATAGCGTTTACAAATGGCGGGAAAGATACTGGGATTTTAAAATTTTATTTATACTAATAATGGCGCCGATCAGCGACTTTTGATGGCAATCAGCGAAATATGGCGGCGACCAGCGACTTATGGCAGGACTGCGGGACAGCGGCGGACATTTTGACACTGGGAGGGGAACTGACTTGGGGTCACTGACATCCCCAGTGACACCAATACAGTGATCAGTGAAAAAAAACCACTGAAACTGTACTAATGTCACTGGGGAGGAAGGGGTTAACATTTTTAGAATTTGCAGTGTAAGGGGAGTGTTTTACTAGGGGGCGGGGGTGTGTACTGGAGGGGGGGGGAGGGAGGGGGGAGCTGATCGAGGGAGAGAAACTCTGCAGCTTCTCACAAACTGTCAGAGAACTGACACAGAACAGGGCTGTGTGTAAACAATACAGCCCTGCTCTGTGTTAGCGATCACCGGCAATCGCGGGAAAACGGCCGGTAAAAATCGGCCGTGACCTGTCGGCTGACACCTGCTGCTGACACCCGCGGGACAGGTAGGGTTACAGGAAGTGAATGATGCCAGTTATTCTTTCTAAGGGGTGTACTACCAAACATTAAATTGAGGGTGCCAATAATTCTGTCCAGTCCATTTTTGGGATTTTGGGTGGAATATGTCAGATTTAGCTTTTTGTTTCTCCGCTTTTTTGTGTCATACCAATACAAACAAAAGAAATAAACATGAGAATGCCTAAACAATTTTCTGGGCAAAGTGGTGCATTATCTGCTAGAAATCCAGGAGTGCAGGGGCGTCCCTAGGGTTGGTGTCACCCGGTGCGGTAACACTTGGTGACACACCCTCCGATGATCCCCACAGAATGGATGGGATCTGCGGATTGAGTATAATGGATTGGACTCCGATCCATTATGCTCAATCCGCAGATACGATCCATCCTGCGGGGATCATTGGCTTGCTTTACAACTTACTTTTTCGTGGAGTGGTAGGTGTCACCCCATGCGGCGCGCACCCCCTGCACCTGCCTAGGGACGCCCCTGCTGGGGTTCCAATATTTTTGGCCATGATTGTATATATATTGAACAGTTCACAAAGTTCATGGCAGACTCTTACCCACTTCTGGTTTTATTCTATAGCACATTGCAGTATTAGTACACATCTCCTCTATACATACGCACCAGCCACTCATAGCTCCAACAATTCCCAGTGCAGCTCCTATGCCACGTGGCAATGAGACCTCATCATGGTGGGATATAGGTTAGCAGCAAGTATTATTAAAGTAGATCTAAACCCAATTGCTAGAAGTTTAACCATTAGCCGCCTGGCCTATAGCCGTTTGGCGGCCACAAAAATGCTTTAGCTTTCTGGGGTGTACGCCATTTGGCGTCCTCCCGCACATGCGAAGTTCACGCGGTTGCAGAGCTGTGCAGCGGCGCGATCTGTCACCGGCCGTGTACCTCGGACATGGCCGATGACAGATCTGAGTACTGGCCCCCATTGCCGGTACCATGTGACCTGCTGTGACCAATCACAGCAGGTCACATGACAGTTGTATACAATGGATGGCTTCATTCATGCCATCCATTGTATACTAGTGCCTAGCTGTGAATGGTCATAGCAGGTCACATGCACATGTCATGTGATTAGCTGTGGCCAAATCACAGCTAAGCACAAAAAAAAACCAAAAAAAAAAAAAACACCTGAATGAATCGATGTCATTCAGGTAATTGCTTGCTTATAGCAAAGTAATTCTTTGCTATAAGCAAATTGTGTAAAAAAAACAAAAACAAAAAACGATCACTTCCCCAAAGTAGTACAATGTTACTATGGTAAAAAAAATCTTAAAAAAAATTTAAAAAAATGTAATAAAAAATGAAAAATAATAATAAAAAAAAAAAATATATATATATATATATATTTTTTTTTTCATACTGTCGCCAGTCAGTGTCCCTGTTCACCGCCATGCCAGTTATATGATGACGCTGTACTGCACTGGTGACGGTATGTAAAAAAAAAATAGTGAAAATAATTTTATTAATTTTTTCATTTTCCGAAAAATTATGACAAAAAAAATACAACGTCAAAAAACTCGCCATGCCTCTTATGAAGTACATCGGACTGTCTACTCTGCAAAAAGGGGTCATTTGGAGGATATCTGTACTGTCCTGACATTTGGGGGATATCTGTACTGTTCTGACATTTGGGGGATATCTGTACTGTTCTGACATTTGGGGGATATCTGTACTGTCCTGACATTTGGGGGATATCTGTACTGTTCTGACATTTGGGGGATATCTGTACTGTTCTGACATTTGGGGGATATCTGTACTGTTCTGACATTTGGGGGATATCTGTACTGTTCTGACATTTGGGGGATATCTGTACTGTCCTGACATTTGGGGGATATCTGTACTGTTCTGACATTTGGGGGATATCTGTACTATTCTGACATTTGGGGGATATCTGTACTATTCTCACATTTGGGGGATATCTGTACTGTTCTGACATTTGGGGGATATCTGTACTGTTCTGACATTCTTGGACCTCAAGAAATTAGATTGGCTGTCAGTACTTCAGGATTGATCAATATTCAGATCTATACCATAGTTTGTGAACTCTATAACTTTCCTACAAACTAAAAAATACATCCTAATTTGGGTTATTTTCACCAAAGACGTAGCAGAATACATCTCGGCCTAAATTTATGAAGAACAATTATTTATTTGTAAACGTTTATAACAGAAACAGAGAAAAACGTGTTTTTTTTTCAAAAGTTTTGGTCTTTTTTTGTTAATTTAGCAAAAAATAAAAACCCCAGCGATGATTAAATACCACCAAAAGAAAGCTCTAGTTGCGTGAAGAAAATGATAACATTTTAGTTTGGGTACAATGTTGTATGACCGCGCAATTGTCATTCAAAGTGTGAGAGCGCTGAAACCTGAAAAATGGCCTGGGCAGGAAGGGGTAAAATTGCCCGGTATTGAAATGGTTTAAAGTGTTAATGCCATTCCAAAATGTTCTTTTTTTAAAAATATTTGCATTCTTATTAAAGTATTTAGTGTTCAGATCTACTTTAAATCAGTTTAAGTCATCGGTGGTCTGGCAGTCATCGGTGGTCTGGCAGACCTTCTGGAGGCATGGTATGGACCAGGAAAGGTTTGTACTGACCTGTGTTCTATACCTCACAAACATTATGTTGTTTTGTCGCCTCCTAGTACTTTACATGCTTTGATTATTCTGGGCTTTTTAGTACAAAGAAAAATGAGAGATAACACTGGAATCCATCAATATGTTGGTTTGCAGAAGTTTCAAAGTCTAAGAACGTATTGTAGAGGTTTCTTAGGAGGGAAAACCATCTGCCCTACAACTAGCAGAGAATCTGCACGCAATGCAACGCATCAGCCAATCAAGCAGTAACAAGGGTCACGATGCCTGCCTACATAACTATTTAAAGTGTCATTAAATCCACATTATTTAAAAGTATCAATAAATTCTGAATAACATGCTGTTCATACTCACTCAGTCACTATGGAATTCATTTCTGTATTCTGCAAAAAACCTGGTTGATCCTGCTGTTCTCTGTCTCCCCCTCCTGTCCATGTCCCCAATGTAGTTGGGGATTTTGCAGAGCAGTGTTGGCAGTTACTGCACATGCTCAGTTTAAGTGTATTTTCTACCCTGAGCATTTCCTCCCTATCACAATTGAGCAGCCCTTGTGACTATAGAGCAGTGGTTCTCAACCTTCCTAATGCCGTGACCCTTTAATACAGTTCCTCATGTTGTGGTGACCCCCAACCATAAAATTATTTACCCAGTAATTATAATTCATGAGTGTCGTTTTACCTCCAATACTGCTGCTTTTAACACAGTAGCTGCTTTCAACACAGTAGCTGCTTTCTACACAGTAGCTGCTCTTTACACATCGGAAATATGTGTTTTCCGATGGTCTTAGGGGACCCCTGTGAAAGGGTTGTTCGACCCCCAAAGGGGTTGCGACCCACAGGTTGAGAACCACTGCTATAGAGTCACACATGTAGGCGTATACACCGTGGTAAATGACAGCCCACTCCCTACCTCCTCCTCCATGTCCACTAACCAGCTAAACACAGTGGGGAGGTGGGAGATTACATCTTGACTGATGGAGGCTTCACCTCCCTGTTATTCTAAGTCACAGGCTGGAGGGGAGTGACACAGCCTGTGACTGGCAGAAATCCTTGCATACCATATCATTGCCAAAAATAGTAAAGATTTTGCCAATTTAAAGGGGTTTATTGATATGAATTATTTATTTTTACTCTGTATCCAAAAGGCTGGGTTTTTTTTTTACTTTGAACATGTGACCAGCAGCAGAGGACTAGAAGCTCCTCCTGGCACTGGGTTAGAGTTGGGTCATGTCACAGCTGTACCTCGATTAGAACAGGGCTCGACAAATCCCAGGCGCCAGGTTGCCATGGTGACTAGAGATTGCATCTTGGCACCTGGGATTTTGTCAGCCCATTTACTGTTGCAGGGATGCACAATCTGTTTCATCCAACGCCTGAGACATGCAGTTCTGGTTGCCGGGTAGGTAGTTTTTCTCTGCATTTAGCACTGCTACAGGCAAGTAGCAGGGCTCACTTGTCAGGTGGAAGCATTTGAGCAGCTCCCCAGCTGCCTGCTTCCACACATACAGATAAAGTGTTCCCCCCCATGCGTGCCTCCAGCTATGTATCCTGGGCTTCACTTGTCCATCTGCGGACCTGTGCAGGGGCGGACTGACAACTCATGGGGCCCCCGGGCAATAGGGGATCATGGGGCCCATGTGTCCTTGCCCAAACTAAAAAACACCTATGAAAAAGGTACCAGGGGCATCTCATGGGGCCCCCTACTGACCCCGGGCCCTCGGGCAGTGCCCGAGTTTCCAAATGGTCAGTCCACCCCTGGACCTGTGATTGGCTTAGCAGGCCCCGCAGGGTAGAGGGGAGGGAGGTCTCACTTCCCATCACTTCTAGGTCCCCGTTAACAGTTTCCAGGCCAGCATAGCTGGGAAAAGAATGTACTGCAATGCGATCTAGTCCAGTGCCATTCTTACAGTGATCAGTGCTAATAATATGCACTGTCACTGTACTAATGACACTGGGTAGGAAGGGATTAACATTTAGGGTGATCAAGGGGTTAAATATGTGCCCAATGATAGGGCATTTTTATAGCTAAAAAAAACTCCTCTAGAAACCCACTAGTTCTGTTTTTTTTCCTGCCAAAAAATGCTTAGTTCCTGTTTAGTTCCTGCCAAAAAATGCTGTTTAAAGCCTATGTGTGCACAGACACATAGGATAACATGCTGGGGAGTTTACTGGCTGTAGAAAAAAAAAAAGAAGATAAAAACAGCCGCTGTAAAAACATTCAGTGTGCATGAGGACTAAAAAGAGTACAGATGACTAATAATTATAATTAATAATTACGCGTGTTTAGCCGTGTTTATGCGCGTTTTTGCATTTATATTCGCTTTTAACCCCCCTGGAGGTATTCCCGAGTGTAGCTCAGGGTAAAGTTTCAGCACCACAAGCAGTAACCCCGAGCTACACTCAGGAATACACTGCAGTGTTGCTCCAGGATCTCTTCTGCACTTACCTTGTCCTGCGCTCCCGCGATGTCCCTCCTGCAGTGTCCCCTGTAATGTCCTCCGGCCGATGCCGGCATCTGTCTTCCGGGTTCCGTTCCTGCGATGTCGGAACATATGGTGGATGGAACGGCGGGAAATTTAAAAATGTGAAAAAGTGACAATCACTAAATACACTAAAATCACATAGTATAACATTCCTGTATCAAACCATTTCACATACATTTTGTCCCGAGTGCTTTGTCCGGCGCCCTGCCTGCATTTTTACTGTTCTTTCTGCCTGGAAACTGAGAAACGTCCATGGCATCCAAAAAGCGTCCCTTTAGGTCAGACGCGGTTTTAGACCGGCTAGAGAACAGCGATAGTAAATCAGAACCACTTGCAGAATTGAGTGATAATGATTCGTGGGGGAAATTCATCATCAGACACTGAAAACGATTCTGCGACTGAGCTCAGTGATGTGCGAACTTGGTGCTGTATTTCAAATTTCAGTGTTTTTGGTTTGATTACATTATTGAATTAAATGTATTATTATTATATTATTATTTTTATGATTATTTATTAAATTATAATTTATGATTTCGTGTTTCAAATTTTATCATATCCGGGATGTTTACTAGACTCTTGTTCGGACAGATTTCAGTGAGTTATTCCTAAGAATTACAGCCTACAATAAAAAAACAACATATTTCCATGCAAAAAATGTACCGCTTTCAGCACAAAAATATGGACATAATCAGACCGCCAGGGAGGCTACAAGATAACCTCAGGAGACCCTCCCAAATGCCCAGAATGCACTGAAAAATAGTAAATAATGAACTAAGGTGTCTGTTTATGAACCAGCGGTAATAGATCGCTGCTCAGTTCTCCGGCATTCTCGGAGAACACAGTTCTCCTGTGAATGCCGTTTATGAAGCATATGTAGATCAGTTCTCCAAACGAAGGGAGAACGGTCTACAAACGCTGGAAAACGGCTGATTTTACTATAATCTCGCGAGATTACAGTAAAAGATCAGTTTACTAAGCAGAGGTAAATTATCTCTGCTTAGTTTTCGGTCCCTCTGATTCTCCAGCTCTGGGCTGGAGAATCTGGAGGGAGAACACAGATCTCCAGAGAAGGGCTGAACATGTTCTCCTGGGTGTCATAAACTGTGAATGACCAGAGAATAGCTGTGATCCTCTGAATCTCAGCTATTCGGTTTGTCATCAACGGACACCGATTTCAGACATTTTGAGAGGAATAGAGAGAGCAGAAGCAGAGAGAGCAGTATGTGTTGAGATGACCTGTCTTTTCTGGTTGTAGTCACTATGGATCCCATCATGAGCATAATGCGGCGCGTTCTACCATTTTTTCCTTCGTGCGAAACCTAGAACTGACTGCGCTTGTGTACCGGGTCCATTTGAATACATGGAAAACACTGTGCATGCATTTCTGATGATGAAAAAAGGCTTTGGGCAGCATCTGGATATGGACCAGTCCCAAAACGCATCTAAACCCAAACGCGCATAAACGCGTTTACACGCAGTTACAAGCGTTTGGCGTTTGAAACGTCGGTAAACTCTGCTCCTGAACGCGATTTTTGTGCTTTCAAAAAAAAGTCCGTAACCTCAACTGCCAGTAAACGACTGTAAACGTCTGTGTGTACATGGAAAACATAAAGGAGAGTTCAGGAGCTGCTGAAAAAAACGCACAACTGCTCTGAAACGTCAGTTTAGCAGCTGCAGTGTACATGAGCCCTAAACCTGATGGGAAAAGTCCACGAATAGATGATTTCATGGTTAACCCTGTATATTCCACTTTCTGTAATTAACTGTAATGAAACTTCAATTGTTCTGACATGACAAGGACAGCTATGTATAGATTTAATGGCGTGTTGCATAAACGATAGACACTTCACATCTTTGTCCCGTGGAATGTGAACTATAATAATAATATCTTTGTCTCCTTGTGTTTCACTGGCGGCACTTTTATCGTGTGCTTTGTTTGGCCGTGTTCTACACAGACCGGTGAATGCGCGGCCAGGGGGATTCCCCTCCGGCTTCCTGATAAACGGATCACTGGTTTGGCAGAGTCCAGAGATACACCCAGTATAATTGATTAAAAAACATTCACATCGCCGTGACAGATGAAACCATTGGAACCGGACACAATGTTCTTTGTTTGGCCTCAAAACTGCTCCGAAAATATTTTGTATAATTGCCGTCTTCTCTTCTCAGTCAATGCAGATTTTTTTTTTAAACTTGTCACTCAACATTTTATATTTTTTTAATTAATTTTGATATTTCTATAGTGCTGACAATGTACCCAACACTTTACAGGTGTGGCACATTCACGGCACTCTCCAGTGGTGTGGACCATACCTGATTTCTTGTGACCGGGGGGGTCTTCAAGCTATTTGGCCTGCTTAGTTCTTTCTGCCCACAGCTAGGGTCAGTTGTATATCCTCAGACCCTGTTGTAAGGGGGAACTCTGATAAGGACCCTGATGTTGGGGGGGGGGGACATGAATCGGGATGCTGATGTAGGGCTCTTAAGTGAAGAAGAGTTCTTATGTGAAGAGGGGGCCTCCGGTGTGGTGGGGGACTTCTGGTGTGAAGGGAGAACTTCTGACGTGATAGGGGACCTCTGATGTAATGGAGGGGCTCTGATGTGATGGGGGGACTTTTGATGTGATGGAGGACTTCTGATGTGATGGGGGTTTCTGGTGTGATGGGGACTTCTGATGTGATGGAGGGTTTCTGATGTGATGGGGGGACTTCTGATGTGATGGGGGGACTTCTGATGCGATGGGGGTCTTCTGATGCGACGGGGGTCTTCTGATGTGATGGGGGACTTATGGTGTGATGGGGGACCTCTGATGTGATGGACGGCCCTCTGATGTGATGGGGAACTTCTTATGTAATGGAGGGAGGGGGGGCTCTGATATGATGAGATGGGGGGGACTTCTGATGTGATGGGGGACCTCTGATGTAATGGAGGGGCTCTGATGTGATGGGAGGACTTCTGATGTGATGGAGGACTTCTGATGTGATGAGAGAACTTCTGATGTGATGGGGGTCTTCTGACGTGACGGGGGTTTCTGATGTGATTGGGGACTTATAGTGTGATGGGGAACCCCTGATGTGATGGACGGGCCCTCTAATGTGATGGGGAACTTCTTATGTAATGGAGGGAGGGGGGGGCTCTGATATGATGAGAGAACCTCTGATGTGATGGGGGAGCTCTGATGTGATGGGCAGGCTTCTGATGTGATTGGGATGCTTCTGATGTGATGGGGGACCTCTGATGTGATGGAGGGACTCTGATGTGATGGGGGGACTTCTGATGTGATTGGGGACCTCTGATGTGACGAAGGACTTCTGATGTGATGAGGAGGCTCTGATGTGATGACGGGCTTCTGATGTGATGGGGGCTTCTGATTTTATGGAGGGCTTCTGATGTGATGGGGGAACCTCTGATGTGATGGGGGCCCTCTGATGTGATGGGGGACGTCTGATGTGATGGGGGCCCTCTGATGTGATGGGCAGGCTTCTGATGTGATTGGGATGCTTCTGATGTGATGGGGGACCTCTGATGTGATGGAGGGACTCTGATGTGATGGGGGGACTTCTGATGTGATTGGGGACCTCTGATGTGACGAAGGACTTCTTATGTGATGAGGAGGCTCTGATGTGATGACGGGCTTCTGATGTGATGGGGGCTTCTGATTTTATGGAGGGCTTCTGATGTGATGGGGGAACCTCTGATGTGATGGGGGCCCTCTGATGTGATGGGGGACTTCTGATGTGATGGGGGCCCTCTGATGTGATGGGGGGCTTCTGATGTGATGGGGGGACTTATGATGTTATGGAGGGACTCATGATGTGATGGGGGGGCTTCTGGTGTGATGGGGGACTTCTGATGTGATGGGGGCCCTCTGATGTGATGCGGGGTTTCTGATGTGATGGGGGGACTTATGATGTTATGGAGGGACTCATGATGTGATGGGGGGCTTCTGGTGTGATGTGGGACCTCTGATGTGATGGGGGCCCTCTGATGTGATGGGGGGTTTCTGATGTGATGGGGGGACTTATGATGTTATGGAGGGACTCATGATGTGATGGGGGGGCTTCTGATGTGATGGGGGACCTCTGATGTGATGGGGGCCCTCTGATGTGATGGGGGGTTTCTGATGTGATGGGGGGACTTATGATGTTATGGAGGGACTCATGATGTGATGGGGGGGCTTCTGATGTGATGGGGGACCTCTGATATGATGGGGGGCTTCTGATGTGATGGGGAGCTTCTGATGTGATGGGGAGCGTCTGATGTGATGGAGGACTTCTGATGTCATAGACGGGCTCTGTGATGTGATTGGGGTGCTTCTGATGTGATGGAGAACTTCTGATGTGATGGGGGGGGCTTTTGATGTGATGGGGGGGCTTATGATGTGATGGGGGAGCTCTGATATGATTGGGGTGCTTCTGATGTGATGGAGGCCCTCTGATGTGATGAGGGACTTCTGATGTAATCGGGGGGGGCAGGGCTCTGATGTGATGGGGGACATCTGATGTGATGGAGGACTTCTGATGTGATGGGGACCTCTGCTGTGATGGACAGGCCCTCTGATGTGATGGGGACCTCTGCTGTGATGGACAGGCCCTCTGATGTGATGGGGACCTCTGCTGTGATGGACGGGCCCTCTGATGTGATTGGGGTGCTTCTGATTTAATGGGGGCCATCTGATGTGATGGGGCCCTCTGATGCGATGGGGGACTTCGGATGTAATGGGAGGAGGCTCTGTTGTGATGGGGGTACTTTTGATGTGATGGGGGGGTTCTGATGTGATGGGCGGGCTTCTGATGTGATTTAGGGTGCTTCTAATGTGATAGAGGCCTTCTAATGTGATGGGGGACTTCTGATGTAATGGGGGACCTCTCATGTGATGGAGGACTTCTGATGTGATGAGGGGGTTTTGATGTAATAAGGGGCCTCTGATGTGATGAGGAGCTTCTGATGTGATGGGGGGCTTCTGATTTGATGAAGGACTTCTGATGTGATGGGGGCCCTCTGATGTGATGGGGGACTTCTGATGTGATGGGGGGCCCTCTGATGTGATGTAGGACTTCTGATGTGATGGGGGGACTTTTGATGTGATGGGGGCCCTCTGATGTGATGAGGGGCATCTGATGTGATGGAGGACTTCTGATGTAATTGGGAGCGGGGTTTAATGTGATGGGGGGCTTATGATGTGATGGGCAACTTCTGATGCGATGGGAGCCCTCTGATGTGATGGAGAGGCTTCTGATGTGATGGAGGACTTCTGATGTGATGGGGGGCTTATGATGTGATGAGGAACTTCTGATGTGATGGGGGGCTTATGATGTGATGAGGAACTTCTGATGTGATGGGGAATTTCTTATGGGATGTGGGTGGGGTGCTTTTGATGTAATAGAGGGCCTCTGATGTGATGGGGGACCTCTGATGTGATGGGGGACCTCTGATGTGATGGGGAGCTTCTGATGTGATGAGGGGTCCTCTGGTGTGATGGGGGGCCTCTGTTGTGATAGAAGGGCTTCTGATGTGATGGGGGTGGGGGGCTCTTCTTGCCCTTCCTCCTCCCTCTCTTCATTTTCCCTTTCTCCTCTCCTCTTCCATTTCCCTTTACTCCCCTCTCTCTCCTCCTTCTTCTGTCTCTTCTTTTTTCTTCTCCTCTCCTCTCTTCCTCCACCTTTTCTTTTCCCTGCCCCTCCTCTTTTCTCCCCTTCTCTTCTATCCCTTCCTCCATCTTCCCTTCTTACCTCTCCCATCCTCCGCTTCCTTCTCCCCTCTTTT
Organism: Staurois parvus; assembly: GCF_062004578.1. Classification (NCBI taxonomy): domain Eukaryota; kingdom Metazoa; phylum Chordata; class Amphibia; order Anura; family Ranidae; genus Staurois; species Staurois parvus. Next base: position 1,077,826 of record NW_028318554.1, on the reverse strand, counting down.
TCTTTCACCTATCTTCTTCTTCCCTCCCTCCTATTCTCCTCTCTACTCCCCTCTTCTCTTCTCCTGTTGGCTAGTGGTATAGTTTAAGTTTTTTGATTCTTGGCCAGGGGCGGACTGACCATGCGAGAACTCGGGCACTGCCCGAGGGCCCGGGGTCAGTAGGGGGCCCCATAAAATGCCCCTGGTACCTTTTATAGGCTTTTTTTGAGTGTGGGCAAGGACACAGGGGCCCCATGATCCCCTATTGCCCGGGGGCCCCATGAGTTGTCAGTCCGCCCCTGTTCTTGGCTATGTTTACTGTATATTGGCACAAATCCAATTTGTTATGCCAGGTCTTCCTGGTCCCCAGTGGTTACATAGTGCCACATTTTGGTGCCAATTTGTATAGACAGTGTCAATTTCCTGTTACTTATTGATAAAGTCAATGGCAATTTCCAGATGCTGAATGTATCTGGAAAACTCCTCCTGCGCTTATATGGGCAATCCCTCCCTCTAAGCTGCTGGCACTAGAAACTTCACCCTCAAAGTTCACCAATTCAAGTGCTGATATCCAACCCTGCTTCTCAGATGGAAGGTGATTATGCACTCATATAAAAACAAAGAGATAAACATATCTTGTGGTGCAAATATTTTTAAAACACCATTTAATCAGCAAGAGCTGCACTTACAAACATCAAAAAGCACATGCATAACATCATATTCACCAAACGACAGAATTAGCCTCAACTTCCGGTATAGTGTGCGTGATGACGTCACGTGGGGAGGCTCCACCAGACGCGTTTCATCACAAGAAGACGTCTTCCGGTTTTTGAGTATGTCACATATCTTAGGAAATTGGCACTTTCAATAATAAATTGGCCTATACAACTGGCCACCAGAAAATGGCATTATCTATTCCACTGCACACCAAGAAACTGCCACTTTATATACCAATCAGCATCTGGAAATTATCTAATCAAATAGTGCAGCGCTAAACATCTACTAACTCAATAAGTGCAAATATAAACCATTGTATATAATACATCTAAATAACACAAATACAAATCTACGTGATGAATAATATGCAGAAAACAACCCCCTTCCTGATCCTCATCTGAGGGGTCATAAATAAGTGCAATAAAGTGAATGCATCCCTGACCAGGGATGAAAACAATGAAAAATGTGAACCACACTAGTAGGACTCACAATAACCCCCCAATGGCCATATAAACCCCCCCCCCCACGTATAAAGAAAATGTAAGTCCACAACAAATCAGTGGCTGGAGGAGAGTTGTAAGGAGAGGAGAGAGTGCCACTATTGATGACCACAAGTGGGGTATTGACCCAGGAAGAGTACCCCCTGTGAGGATTGAAGGGTGATCCATTTAGCGTGCTGGCCCTGTGGGGTCTTTGTAAGAAGGTGAGGGGGCAATTTGGCTATTGGAGGAGTGGCACCTATGATCACGGTCACAAGAATATCACCTGCATGTGTGTGATGACCATTTGGAGCACTGATTTGTTGTGGACTTACATTTTCTTTATACGTGGGGGGGGGGGTTTATATGGACATTGGGGGGGTTATTGTGAGTCCTACTAGTGTGGTTCACATTTTTCATTGTTTTCATCCCTGGTCAGGGATGCATTCACTTTATTGCACTTATTTATGATCCCTCAGATGAGGATCAGGAAGGGGGTTGTTTTCTGCATATTATTCATCACGTAGATTTGTATTTGTGTTATTTAGATGTATTATATACAATGGTTTATATTTGCACTTATTGAGTTAGTAGATGTTTAGCGCTGCACTATTTGATTAGATAATTTCCAGATGCTGATTGGTATATAAAGTGGCAGTTTCTTGGTGTGCAGTGGAATAGATAATGCCATTTTCTGGTGGCCAGTTGTATAGGCCAATTTATTATTGAAAGTGCCAATTTCCTAAGATATGTGACATACTCAAAAACCGGAAGACGTCTTCTTGTGATGAAATGCGTCTGGTGGAGCCTCCCCACGTGACGTCATCACGCACACTATACCGGAAGTTGAGGCTAATTCTGTCGTTTGGTGAATATGATGTTATGCATGTGCTTTTTGATGTTTGTAAGTGCAGCTCTTGCTGATTAAATGGTGTTTTAAAAATATTTGCACCACAAGATATGTTTATCTCTTTGTTTTTATATGAGTGCATAATCACCTTCCATCTGAGAAGCAGGATTGGATATCAGCACTTGAATTGGAGCAGAGAGTTGCCATTGAGATACAGCGCATTAAGCACTTACTGACCACTCTGAATAAGGGGGTCGGTATATTTGATAAGGTCGCATCTTGTCTTCACTGTGGTGTTGGGTGACACTGGTGTTTGTGAAGAAAAGGGAGAAGAGTTTTGGAGTATTCCTCCTTAAAGGGACTGTCTCATGTATTCCACTGAGGACTAGTTCTTTATTATTATTTTATTTTTCACTTGGGTTTTTTCAGTATTACATTTTGAGCTCTCCTTTTTTTGCACACCGTTATTATTCATTATAAATACACTATTTTGACAAAAGTATTGGTCTCCGGCCTTTCCACGCACATGGACTTTAATGGCATCCCAGTCTTAGTCCGTAGGGTTCAATATTGAGTTGGCCCCGCCCTTTGCAGCTATAACAGCTTCAACTCTTCCGGGAAGGCTGTCCACAAGGTTTAGGAGGGTGTCTATGGGAACGTTGGACCATTCTTCCAGAAGCACATTTGTCAGGTAAGGCACTGATGTCGGGGGAGGAGGCCTGGCTCGCAGACTCCGCTCTAATTCATCCCAAATGTGTTCTGTAGGATTGAGGTCCTGGCAGCCACCAAACCCAGATACATCCATCAGATTACCAGACAGAGAAGGGTGATTGGTCACTCCAGAGAACACGTCTCCACTGCTCTAGAGTCCAGTGGCGGCATGCTTTACACTTGGTGATGTAAGGCATGAAGCTCTCTACGCACTGTTGCTGTGCTAATCTGAAGGTTTGGAGGTCTTTAGCTGTTGACTCTGCAGACAGTTGGCGACTTGTGCGCACTGTGCGCTTCAGCATGCGCTGACCCCGCCCTGTCATGTGACGTGGCCTACCACTTGGTGGCTGAGTTGCTGTTGTTCCCAGTTGCTCCCACTTTGTTATAATCCCACTAACAGTTGAGCGTGGAATATTTAGTAGCCAGGAAATGTCACGGATGGACTTATTGCCTAGGTGGCCACCTATCACAGGACCACGCTTGGAGTCACTGAGCTCCTGAGAGCGACCCATTCTTTCACCAATGTTTGTAGAAGCCGTCTGCATGCCTAGGGGCTTGATTGTATACACCTGTGGCCATGGAGGGGATTGGAACACCTGAATCCAAGGGTTTTGAGGGGTGTATTGATACTGTTGGCAATATAGTGTACATATATATATAAAAGTTAACTTTTTCTTTTGTTGTTGTTATAGCGCAACACTTACTTTCTATGGTCTAATATTAGAGAGGATATCCCCTTTTTTTGATTGCTGCTTCTATAGAATTTTTTCATTTACATAAAGCATTTTTTTGTGCAATTTCCTTCCTTATTTCTAATTTTCTAATACTCTGTTGCACATACAGTGCTAGTTTTCTGGTAGCCAGTGTATAGACAGTGCCATATTCCTGATTCCCAGGAATCTTTAACCGCTTTAACACAACCCCAAAAGCACGTAATTATATGTGATTTTGCATCTCTGGGTAGGGGGTACCCGCGCTGTCATTGGCTCCCGAAGATGTCGCTCACCGGGTCCTGGCCAGCTATTCTCAGTCGGGACTCGGTGATTGGTGGAGAAGCTGACGGGGGAGAGATCTGTGTGTAAACAACACAGAGTCCTGACCTCAACCCGATTGAAATGCTGTGGCATGACCTTAAGAGAGCGATTCACACCAGACATCCCAAGAATATTGCTACACTGAAACAGTTTTGTGAAGAGGAGTGATCCAAAATGACTCCAGATCATTGTGCAGGTCTGATCTGCAACTACAGGAAACGTTTGGTTGAGGTTATTGCTGCCAAAGGAGGGTTAACCAGTTATTAAGTCCAAAGGTTCACATACTTTTTCCTCCCTGCACTGTGAATGTTTACATGTTATGTGCAATTAAACCATGGCAACATCTAATGTTTGTGTAGTATTATGTTCAGCAGACTGTGTTCTTCTATTGTTGTGACTTAGATGACGCTCAGAGCACATTTTATGCCCAATTCATGCAAAACTCCACGTAATCCCAAGGGGTTCACATACTTTTTCTTGCAACTGTATGTTAACCTCTTCTTGCCCAGTGCCATTAGTACAGTGTCAGTGCTTTGTATTAGCACTGATCACTGTATTAGTGTCACTGGGGATGTCAGTGGCAGTTAGTCAGTTTCACCCCCCAGTGTCAGTTAATGTCAGAATGCCCACCGCAGTCCTGCTATAAGTCACTGATCGCCGCCATGAGATAGTATACTTATACTAGTATAAAAAAATAATAAATAAATAAAAATTCCAGTACATATACCACCATTTGTAGACGCTATAACCTTCATGTAAACCAATTAATAGACACTGATTGGGATTTTATTCTTACCAAAGACATGTAGCAGAATGCATTTTGGCCTTAATTTATGAAGAAATTTTTTTCTATATTTTTGTTGGATATGTTATATAGCAAAAAGTCAAAAATATTGTTTTTTTTCCTAAATTGTCAGGCTTTTTTGTTTATAGCGCAAAAAAAAAAAGGAGGTGATTAAATACCACCAAAAGAAAGCTCTATTTGTGGGGAAAAATTACATAAATATTCATTTATGTATAGCATTGCATGACCGTGCAGTTGTCAATTAAAGCGCCATATCAGAAAAAAATGGCCTGGTCAGGAAGGGGGTTAAACCTTCTGGAGGGCCGGTGGTTAAATTGCCATACGCAGCATTTTAGTGTAACATTTACAGAAAGGTTCAAATAGACTTTAAATATTACATAAGTGGCTATATATTAGTTCGATAGTAAATTGTAGGAGAAATTCGGCCTTCCGGAGCCCAGCGAGCATAATACCTGCTTGTCTGTATTGACGTGTTTAAATAAGCAAACCCATTCCTACGTCTACTGCGAGAGCCCCATGCTGTTCTCACTAGTTAATGTCACCGTCCCCACAGGAGGAATCGGCAGCGGGGGGTCCCATAACGTTTGACAGTTTAGAGGCCAGAAAGAGACAATGAAGAGGAGAGAGATGAAGAGATTGACGGGAGCGCAGAGGAGAAGGCCCATAAGACAGAACCTTGTCTGTCTCTGTGAGGGGGGCCTGCAATCTCCATAGGGGACACTCACTGATTGTCTCGATGACATTTTCCCGTCCCTTTCATGTGTTGTCTTTGACATTCATTAGACAGGCTGAGAATTTCGCAGCCTCTGCCATGCAGGTGGCCTCTCGATAACTCCAGTTCTTCTTCCTGCTCAGATCCATGAGAACTTCAGAGATTCCAGGACGCGGGATAGACGGTCCATATGGAACGATTCCAGATGTTCTCTCGCAAGCGAAGCTTCACGTTCGGTGCATATGGAGGGTGAGTACCTACCGGGTATTTTATACAAAAGGGGAGGGATTTGTTCCTATCTTCAATGCTGATTTTCACTTTTTGGGGTTATTTTTTTATCGTCCTGACCAGGGGCGGATTGATCATTTGGAAACTCGGGCACTGCCCGAGGGCTCGGGGTCAGTAGGGGGCCCCATGAGATGCCCCTGGTACCTTTTTCATAGGCTCTTTTGAGTTTGGGCAAGGACACAGGGACCCCATGATCCCCTATTGCCCGGGGGCCCCATGAGTTGTCAGTCCGCCCCTGGTCCTGACCCATCTACTGGACCTTGGAGGAGACAAAACCCCCCTGCTGACAAATTTGCTTTTATTGAGTATTAACGTCTGTCGTCATTTTAGTATGTAATATCATTCGACTTGGACATTTGGGTGCATAAGCAGCACTGTCATGCTTTGGTTTGAAAATTGCTGGAAGAAAAAGTCCTCTGCTCTTTACCATAGAAAACCTTACCGGTCCAAGAGATGTTTCCTAAATTTTAGCTAAACCTTTTCTCAACTACATCTTTTTTGCAAAGTTCCTTTATCTTTGAAAAGATTCTTGAGCTTACCAAATCTCACCAAATATATCCTCAGTTCTCAGCACCGTGGCTTAGTGGTTAGCACTTCCACCTAGCAGCAGGGCCGTGGATAAGGGGGTACCACCAGTCCTCCTGTACGGGGCCCATGCCAGCAGGGGGGCCCAGGCAGCTGAGTGAATTGGATGTGAGCAGGGAGGGTGATCGGCACAGTAACGGGTCAATTACTGGAACCAATCCCCTGTATGGCTCTCTCTGCAGCAGCTGAAAGTTGGCTTCTTCTCCTCTCCCTCCCGCTGGCTTTCAGCTGCTGCAGAGAGAGCCATACAGGGGATCGGTTCCAGTAATTGCCCCCCTCGCCACACCCATCACCCTCCCTGTGCACTATACATTTCCCCCTTCTGCCAGGCCCCCCCTGTGTGACCCCCACAGTGCTGCCGGCTTTCCTCCTCTCCTTCTCACCGGCAGCTGCAAGCACACAATAAGATCCTTCAGGATGGAGAGTGGGGGAAGGGTCCGGTAAATTTCACATTTACCAGCCCCTTCCTTTCATGAATGAACACAATGAGTGATCTGTACACATCACTAACTGTGTTCATTCATAACTGAAGCGGAGTAAACTGTTTTTTTTTTTGTCAGATTGGCTGTATGGGGCCCCGTGGTTTCTAACAGCAGTCCTGCATAGCAGCACTAGGGCCGTTTGAATCCCAACCACGGCACTACCCATGTGGAGTTTGCATGTTCTCTTTGTGCCTGCGTGGGTTTCCTCCCACATTCCAAAGACATGCTGGTAGGTTATAGTATAACTAAAATCAAAACTTTTTTCTAGTCTTGGATAGAGTGCAGAGGGATTAAAACAGTCTTTTTCAGCCAGGGTACCTAGGCACCCTGGGGCGCCTTCTGCGTTCCTCAGGGGTGCCTTGGCAAAATGCCCAAAATTTGCCCCAAATTGCACAAAGATCCACAAAAGCCACAGGTTTTCATTGTGAAACTTTACAACCTTGGGCACTGTACAGGTCAGCCACCAGTGGCATCCTAACAACTGCTGATGTCATTAGGATCACATTGGGCACCAGAATTCTTCTTTGAACCCTTTCTTTGAAGAAGAACTCCTGGAATACTAGTCACTACCCGTGTGCATTTACTTTGAAAGAATAAATCACCTCCAATGTTGGATGTCCTACATGTGTGGCTGTTGCTGCAATATGTAAAACTATTAGTTTCGTTTTTTACATTTTAGAATGGGGTGCCTTGAGATTGTCCATAATTTTAAAGGGTGCCTTGACAGAAAAGGTTCAGAAACACTGGATTAGAACACTTGTCAGTTTTTATTGCTGTCTATGCCACTTGCTGTCTGTCCTATAGCAGATGTACTGCTACAGGGCGGACGTTCTGTGCAAAATCACATATATAAACGTAATTTTGCACTTCCGCCACTGGGGGCTCGCCACTGCCGCCGTCCGGAGCGCCTCTTCTGCTATGTTTGGACGCAACAGAAGCGTATTAACAGGTGCCAGCCAATGGATGAGCTCCGGCACCTGCTGATCGCCGAGGAGACTGAAATAACACAGCTCTGTAAATAAGGCAGAGCTGTGTTATGTCAATGGCGATCTGCTAGATTTTATTCAGGGAATAAAATCTAGCAGATTGCCTAGTAAAAACAGCACATAGTCAACACATAAACATTGGCTAGGCACACAAATAACCCTTTGATCGCTCTAGATGTTTAACCCCTTCCCAACCAGTGTCATTAGTACAGAGATCAGTGCATATTTTTTAGCACTGATCACCTTAGTTGTGTCACTGGCTCCCACAAAGTGTCAGTTAGTGTCAAATTGTCCTCCGCAATATCGCAGTCCCGCTATAAGTCGCTGATAACTAGTATAAAAAAAAAATTCCAGTGTATATACCGCCATTTGTAGATGCTATAACTTTTGCACAAACCAATCAATATACACTTATTGGGATTTTTTACCAAAAATATGTAGTAGAATACATTTTGGCCTAAATTTATGAAGAAATTTGATTTTTTAAATTTTTTTATTAGATATGTTTTATAGCAGAAAGTAAAAAATATAGTTTTTTCTTTTTTTTTTTATGTCGGTGTTTTTTTATTAATAGCACAAAAAATAAAAACCGCAAAGGTGATCAAATACTACTAAAAGAAAGCTTCATTTGTGGGGAAAAAAAATACATAAATATAATTTATGAAGAGCATTGCATGACTGCGCAATTGTCAGTTAAAGTAATGCAGTGCCGTATTGCAAAAAATGTTCAGGAAGGGGGGTAAATCCTCAGGAGAATGGCGGGGGATGTGTGTTGGTCGGTGGTGGAAGGGGCAGTGGCTGGATGGGGGGAGGATTGTGGCAATGGGCTGTGGTGGTGGGGCAGGGGGATGTTCTGGTGCGTTCGGGGTGCCCGATTGTAGTGTTGCCCTGGGCAGCACATGAACTAAATACACCACTGCCCCTTTATCTTCCTTTCTCTACCTTCCCTTCTTACCCCCCCCCCTTCTCTCCTCATCTATTCTCACCTCCCTTTTCTCCTTCCCTCTCCCCTCCTTTACTGTCCTCTTCCCCAACCCTCCCCTTTTCTTCTCATCTTCTCCTTTTCACTCATCTTCCCTTGCCTCCCCTCCTCTTCTCATTACCTTTCTTTTCATCTCCCTTGGACCCCTCAATTCATTTACTCTCTTCTCCTTTCTTTTTTTCCATTCCTGTCTGTTTTCTCCTCTTTTCTCTCCTCCTCTCTCCCCTTTCCTCCCCTCCCCTTCCTCTCTCCTCCTCTCTCCCCTTTCCTCCCCTCCCCTTCCTTTCCTTTATTTCCCCTTCTTTTCCTTCTTTTGCCCTTTCAGGGTAGCTATCAGAAATTTTACAAAGCTTTAGGTCTGCCCCCCCCCCAAGATACTCCAACTGGCTATCCCACTGAATCCGCCCACTGGCCATCCCACAAAGGCCCATCCCATGTCCTCCTCCAGTACCATCTCCTCCATCCTATGTCCTCCTCCAGTACAATCTCCTCCATCCCATGTCCTCCTCCAGTACCATCTCCTCCATCCCATGTCCTCCTCCAGTACCATCTCCTCCATCCCATGTCCTCCTCCAGTACCATCTCCTCCATCCCATGTGCTCCTCCAGTACCATCTCCTCCATCCCATTTCCTCCTCCAGTCCCATCTCCTCCCATGACAGGATGAAGGGCATGGCAGGAATGGGGAGTGTCACTCATTGTGGGCTCTCACACACCTTGGGAAACACCAGTCCTCCAAGCTCTCACCTGTCCAGCAGTGGCTCCTCCAGAAGGTGTCAGGATCTGGTGCCAGGAGCAGTAGCTGAGCTTGTGTCCCATCTACACCAGAATCTCTGGCAGCAGCTGCAGCTCCTCCACCCTGACCTCGTCCTCTTCTTCCTCCTCAACCACAGGGCCCTCCGGTGGCATCCCCTGGCCTCACCCACCCCGCACAGCTTGGCGCACACTGCAGATCTTGACTGGTGCACACTGGGGATCCCCCAACCACTCCGCCCTCCTCTGCAGCCATTCCTCTCTGACAGCAGACACCCAGGGCAGCTGCCCCACATTAAACACGACCCTGGTTGGGGTCTGGGCCCCTCAGGACACCTGGACCCCCTCCTTGTGTATTGGATGTCACTACCTGATGGCGGCCCTGTGCCCTTTCCTTCTCTTCCATACAAGCCAGTCAATAAATATAAGCTTTAATTTCTTGTATTTTTTTCTCTGCATTCAGAAAGCCAGAAGAGACCGAGCCGTATATTGTGGACCCTCCTACCAAACCAGCAGAGGAGATGTCTCATCCTCCGGCCTCTCACAGCAAGGTAAGAGAATTTCCTATCACAGGTATTCCCTAAACCAGGGGTCTCTAAACTTTCTAAACAAAGGGCCAATTTACTGTCCTGCAGAATTTAGAGGGACCGGACTGTGGAAGTTTACAATGTATTGAATTGGGGAGGGAATAGTGCTCCATCATTGGTATCAGTGGGAAGAATAGTGCGCAGTCATTGGTATTAGTGAGAGAAATGGTGCCCTCCATCGTTGGTGTCAGTGGTAGGAATAGTGCCTCATCCTTGGTGTCAGTGGTAGGAATAGTGCCTCATCCTTGGTGTCAGTGGGAGGAATAGTGCCCCATCCTTGGTGTCAATGGGAGGAACAGTGCCCCATCCTTGGCGTCAGTGGGAGGAACAGTGCCCCATCATTGGTGTCAGTGGGAAGAATAGTGCCCAGTCATTGGTATCAGTGAGATAAATGGTGCCCTCCATCGTTGGTGTCAGTGGAAGGAATTGTGCCCCAACGTTGCAGTCAGTGGGAGAAATAGTGCCCTATCCTTAGTATCAGTGGGAGGAATGGTGCCCCTTCCTTGGTGTCAATTGGAGAAACAGCGCCCCATCCTTGGTGTCAGTGTGAGGAACAGTGCCCCATCATTGGTGTCAGTGGAAGGAACAGTGCCCCATCATTGGTATCAGTGGGAGGAACAGTACCCCATCATTGGTGTCAGTGGGAGGAACAGTGCCCCATTTTGGGTGTCAATAGGAGGAACAGTGCCCCATCCTAGGTGTCAATGGGAGGAACAGTGCCCCATCATTGGTGTCAGTGGGAAGAATAGTGCCCAGTCATTGGTATCAGTGAGATAAATGGTGCCCTCCATCGTTGGTGTCAGTGGAAGGAATTGTGCCCCAACGTTGCAGTCAGTGGGAGGAATAGTGCCCTATCCTTGGTATCAGTGGGAGGAACAGTGCCCCTTCCTTGGTTTCAATGGGAGAAACAGCGCCCCATCCTTGGTGTCAGTGGGAGGAACAGTGCCCCATCATTGGTGTCAGTGGGAGGAACAGTGCCCCATCCTTGGTGTCAGTGTGAGGAACAATGCCCCATCCTTGGTGTCAGTGTGAGGAACAATGCCCCATCCTTGGTGTCAGTGGGAGGAACACTGCAACATTGTTAGTGTCAGTGGGAGGAATAGTGCCCCAAGGGCCAGATAAAACCAATTAAAGGGTCACAGTTTGGAGACCATTGCTCTTAACCATTTGATCGACTTACAATTTAAAGTTACATAAAAGTGGTAATAGTGCTAAAAGCATTCCCCTGATTAGGACCAGCATATAGGTCTGTATGTATGGATCTGTAAAGTCCTTCTTCTGTCCTTCTTCAGGGTCATCAGGAATGCCTTGTTGGTGATGGCAGGATAAGGATGACAGTCCCTGACTCCATACAAGGCAGCAATCAGAACTTTTTCAGCATTTCTATTCTCACCTGTCCCAATAAAATATATGGGAACTGCCACCGTATCTGAAGATAATAGTTGCCTGTATGTTATGCTGATCCAATAGCTTCAAAACTTTGAGTCCCTGGCAAGGAACAAGTGCTAATATAAGGAATTTTTCCTGTTTTCAGGGCCAGTTCACACCATAGAAACGCAGTCCAGATGCATTGTGGATGAGTTTCTGCATGCGCGTTTTTTATGCATTTTTGGCATGTTCCGGTGCATTTTTTTAATGTGTTTTTGATACTTTCTGGTTTATTTCCACCCCCCTCTTTTTCTTCAATTTAAATAGGAATATGTGCGTTCCAGTGCGTTTTTGGTGCGTGTTGGTGGCCCGCAGGATTTTCTGCAAGCTTCTTGTGGAAGTTAAACTCACCAGACACAGCCAGTCAGCTAGTATTTTCAGAAGAAGGTCAGCAATAACAGCCTCTATATGCCTATCGTGACAGGACCAGTTCACACTCCATGCATTTCAGTTGATTTTTTTCTGCATCCAAAATGCACACAAAATAGGTGATATGGTTGTCAATGTCATAGTTCACATCAGTACTTGCAGTTCCATTGCGTTCCGGATGCAGAAAAAAAAATGTAGAACAGGCTGCATTTTTCCTGCACAGTTCTGTACTGGAACACGGTAAAACGCATCAAAAAAGCACCAAAACACAATAGAACTCACATGTTCCTATTTAAATGGAAGAAAAAAAGAAGGAAAAAATGAACCAGAACACATAAAAAATACACTGGAACGCATCAAAATGTATCAAAAATGCATCAAAAACGCGCATGTGTAAACCCATCTGGACTGCATTTCTATGGTGTGAACCTGCCCTAAAGGAACATGTAGACTGATGTCCTTCTTAAAATACTATTTGCCTGGCTACAGTGGCATCACCGAGGCAGCTGCAGGGGGTGCGGCCCACACTGGGTGACACCGATCGCACGGGGTGACACCTGACCCGCTCCACAAAAAGGTAAGTTGTAAAGAAAGTCGACGATCCCTGCAGGATGGATCGGATCTGCAGATTGGGCATAATGGATCGGAGTCTGATCCATTATGCTCCCCAATCCACAGATCCGATCCATCCTGCGGGGATCGTCGACTTTCTTTACAACTTACCTTTTTGTGGAGCGGGTCAGGTGTCACCCCATATAGGTTGCATGCCGACGATGCCCGCAGGATGGATCGGCTCTGCGGATTGGGGAGCATAATGGATCGGACTCCGATCCATTATGCTCAATCTGCAGATCCGATCCATCCTGCGGGGATCGTCGGAGGGGGTGTCACCAAGTGTTACTGCACCGGGTGACACCAACCCTAGGGACGCCCCTGCCTGGCTATCTCTGACTGCAACACTTTTCTGAGTTCCCATACTGGGACCACCAAACAGAATATAAAGCTGGAGTGACATCAGAAGCCCTGATCTACATACTGGTTCCAGATTGGTGCCTCGGAAACAGGGGCGGACTGACAACTCATGGGGCCCCCGGGCAATAGGGGATCATGGGGCCCCTGTGTCCTTGCCCAAACTCAAAAAAGCCTATGAAAAAGGTACCAGGGGCATCTCATGGGGCCCCCTACTCACCCCGGGCCCTCGGGCAGTGCCTGAGTTTCCAAATGGTCAGTCCGTCCCTGCTCGGAAAGTGTTGAAGCCATCAGATCCACATGACAACCAGGCAAATATCATTTTCAGGAGGAACCACCAATGGCATCCTCCATATTTTGGTTTCCTGTTCAGTTTATGTAAAACTGTTTGGTATAGGTTTGGATAGTGTAAGGGAAGGTTAAAGCTGAACTCCAGGCACAAAAACAGTTATTTAAATATATTCTTCAATAGCCTCACAGCGTATAAACCCACCTTGTGTGCACCAAATGCGTTTGTAAACACAGATATTACCTTGTAAATGTAGCTGTGACATCATCACTGGGCTGTACATAGCCTAAGCAGAGGGCAGCACTGTGGGAGGGACCAAGTAGGCCCCTCCCACTACAGGCTGCCTGCAGAAAACAGGAGGGGGCGGAGACAGGAACAGTCACCCTGCAAAAAATTGCTGTGTGAACATATTCAGGACTTGTATTGTATTGTTTGTACCATAATGATATGTGATTGTCAGCTCCATCTAGTGGCCATAATGCGGTATTTTCCTGAAATAACACCATTAAAAAGTACCCCTTTATGGAGCTAACGATCATAGGTGATTATTATATAACAAACATTACGGTGATCATTCGTTGGGCCTGTGCAAGTGGTGAAGACATCACACAGTGAATTTTTTATACATAGACATCTTAATCTGTCAGGGTGTCTGGAAACAGAAAGCTGCTAATATGCATATTAACCCCTTCATGCCGATCGCACGCAAATATGTGGTCTCTCGGTGTCTGGGCCTTAACGCCAAGCGGCCACATGTTTGCGTGCCATTAAAAAATACATATGTGCTGAGAGCACGCGCCCTGCGCACTCCCAGCACATATATCCGCCACTCCCGGAAAGGTCCCGATCTCCCCTTTCGATCGAGACCTTTTCCGATGGCGGTGAATCACGGCGGTCACATGACCCTAAAACCCAGCCCCGCCTCCCGACTTCTGAAACTCTTAAAGGGCTCCGGCGCCAAGAGGTTAACAGTTCTCCCAGGACAGGAATAATAGAATTGATACATAATAACATTTAGGAATCTTACTGGTATCTTCACTGCAGTTCAAAGGCCACTTATGGTTTAGATGGGGATATCCAATAAAAGATATATACATTCACCGACCACTTTATTAGGTACACCTGTTCAATAGCTTGGTAACACAAATTGCTAATCAGCCAATCACATGGCAGTAACTCAATGCATTTAGGCATCTAGACGTTGTGAAGACGACTTGCTGAAATTCAAACTGTTCTGTGTCTCCAATCTAAGCATTGATCGTGTGATCTCTGTGATTTACAGTTGTGATGAGATAGCGATAACTTCAACCTCAGTTGGATACCACAGTCAGTGACTCAATGAGAATGACATCTTGTAGATCTTGTGAAGTTTATTCCATAAACTGAATCTTACAACAATGAAATTCCATAGGTCAAAAGAACATACTGTGTCTTGCTTCATGCCATGAGGCCGTTGCAATGCATCTCTGGGAAAGGGGGAGGGCTATCTATTCAACATTAGCTAAACTGAAGGAAATGGAGGCGCAGAGACAAAACACTGAAAACATTTAAAGGTATATGATAGTCAACATGACAGTCATGTGAAACATGACACAAACCGAGCAGCAGAATTGGGAATAAAGGGGATTTAAGTGACTTTGAACGTGGCATGATTGTTGGTGCCAGATGGGCTGGACTGAGTATTTCAAAAACTGCTGATCTACTGGGATTTTCACACACAATCATCTGCAGGGTTTACAGAGAATGGTCCGAAAAAGAGAAAATATCCAGTGAGCAGCAGTTGTGTAGACAAAAATGCCTTGTTGAGGTCAGAGGAGAATGGGCAGACTGGTTCCAAATGATAGAAAGGCAATAGTAACTCAAATAACCACTCGTTACATCCAAGGTATGCAGAATACCAACTCAGAATGCACAACATGTTGAACCATGAAGCAGATGGGCTACAGCAGCAGAAAACCACACCAGGTGCCAGTGTCCACATCTTCTGATGGCTCCTTCCAGCAGGATAATGCACCATGTCCAGGGGTGGACTGACCATTTTGAAACTCGAGCACTGCCCGAGGGCCCGGGGTCCGTAGGGGGCCCCATGAGATGCCCCTGGTACCTTTTTCATAGGCTTTTTTGAGTTTGGGCAAGGACACAGGGGCCCCATGATCCCCTATTGCCCGGGGGCCCCATGAGTTGTCAGTTTGCCCCTGACCATGTCCCGAAGCTCAAATCATCTCCAACTGGTTTCTTGAACATGACAATGAGGTCACTGTACTCCAATGGCCTCCACAGTCACCAGATCTCCATCCAATAGAGCACCTTTGGGATGTGGTGGAATGAGAGATTGGCATCATGGATGTGCAGCTGACAAATCTGCAGCAACTGCGTGATGCCATCATGTCAATGTGGACCAAAATCTCTGAGGAAACACCTTGTAGAATCTACGCCATGAAGAATGAAGGCAGTTCTGAAGGCAAAAGGGGGTCCAACCCGGTACTAGCAAGGTGGACTTCATAAAGTGGCCGGTGAGTGTAGGAAGATATTGTATCTGGGAACGTTCCTTGATTGTAAATTTCCCCTCTCCTCTGGTATGTGTCACTTGCAGGGGCGGACTGACAACTCATGGGGTCCCCGGGCAATAGGGGATCATGTTGCACCTGTGTCCTTGCCCAAACTCAAAAAAGCCTATGAAAAAGGTACCAGGGGCATCTCATGGGGCCCCCTACTGACCCCAGGCCCTCGGGCAGTGCCCGAGTTTCCAAATGGTCAGTCCGCCCCTGGGTCACTTGTGTCTTCTTCTCGGAATCCCTCTTCTGTTTTTGTGTGTAAATTATTCTTCAGGCTATAGATAACAAAGGAGTGTGACGGAGTTTCCCCCGAGTCTTCCTTGTGTCACAATCGGCGCACACTGCCGGATTGTCTCTCTGGCTCTCTGATACCGAGAGGAATGTGAGAGCTTAAAACACAATCCTACCCGCAGGGCAAAAAGATATAAATAAAGACACCTTAAGGGCTCATCTACACTTGCTTAGAGTTTAACTCACATTAAAGCGCTTACTGCTTCCGCATGCTTTTTGATGTGTTTTTGATGCTTTGGTGGTGCTTTGATGATACTTCTTAGAAGCTTTAATGAAGCTTGGCCAATGCCGTGTGTGTGTTGATTTTCGGTTTATTTTAAAGGGACCCAGTAGAACCCTAACTCATTAGTACCCCCACTCAGCAGGTCCCCGGCTCATTACTATCCCTGTTCAGCAGATCCCCAGCTCATTGGTACCCTTGTCCAGCAGAACTCCAGCTTATTAGTACTGTTGTTCAGCAGATCCCCTGCTCAGTAATACCCTCAGCTCTGCTGATGCCCCTCTCAGTAATACCCCCAGCTCTGCTGATGTCCAGCTCAGTAATACCCCCAGCTCTGGTGATCACCCGCTCAGTAATACCCCCAGCTCTGCTGATCCCCCGCTCAGTAATACCCCCAGCTCTGCTGATGCCCCGCTCAGTAATACACCCAGCTTCGCTGATCCACCACTCAGTAATACCCCCAGCTCTGCTGATCCCCCGCTCAGTAATACCCCCAGATCTGCTGATTCCCCGCTCAGTAATACCCCCAGCTCTGATGATGCCCCGCTCAGTAATACCCCCAGCTCTGCTGATTCCCCGCTCAGTAATACCCCCAGCTCTGCTGATGCCCCGCTCAGTAATACACCCAGTTCTGCTGATCCCCTGCTCATTTATACCCCCAGCTCTGCTGATGACCTGCTCATTTATACCCCCAGCTCTGCTGATGCCCCGCTCAGTAATGCACCCAGCTCTACTGATCCCCTGCTCAGTAACACCGCCAGCTCTGCTGATCCCCCGCTCAGTAATACCCTCAGCTCTGCTGATGCCCCGCTCAGCAATACCTCCAGCTCTGTTGATCCCCCACTCTTTAATACCCCCAGCTCTGCTGATCCCCCGCTCAGTAATACCCCCAGCTCTGCTGATCCCCCGCTCAGTAATACCCCCAGCTCTGCTGATCCCCCGCTCAGTAATACCTCCAGCTCTACTGATGCCCAGCTCAGTAATACACCCAGCTCTGCTGATCCCCTGCTCAGTAATACCCCCAGCTCTGCTGATGCCCCGCTCAGTAATGCACCCAGCTCTGCTGATCCCCCGCTCAGTAATACCGCCAGCTCTGCTGATCCCCCGCTCAGTAATACCACCAGCTCTGCTGATCCCCCGCTCAGTAATACACCCAGCTCTGCTGATCCCCCGCTCAGTAATACCCCCAGCTCTGCTGATGCCCCGCTCCGTAATACACCCAGCTCTGCTGATCTCCCGCTCAGTAATACCCCCAGCTCTGCTGATCTCCCGCTCAGTAATACCCCCAGGTCTGCTGCTCCCCCGCTCAGTAATACCCCCAGCTCTGCTGATCCCCCACTCAATAATACCCCCAGCTCTGCTGATCCCCCGCTCAGTAATACACCCAGCTCTGCTGATCCCCCGCTCAGTAATACCCCCAGCTCTGCTGATGCCCCGCTCCGTAATACACCCAGCTCTGCTGATCTCCCGCTCAGTAATACCCCCAGCTCTGCTGATCCCCCGCTCAGTAATACCCCCAGGTCTGCTGCTCCCCCGCTTAGTAATACCCCCAGCTCTGCTGATCCCCCACTCAATAATACCCCCAGCTCTGCTGATCCCCCGCTCAGTAATACCTCCAGCTCTACTGATGCCCCGCTCAGTAATACCCCCAGCTCTGCTGATGCCCTGCTCAGTAATACACCCAGCTCTGCTGATCCACCACTCAGTAATACCCCCAGCTCTGCTGATGCCCTGTTCAGTAATACACCCAGCTCTGCTGATCCACCACTCAGTAATACCACTAGCTCTGCTGATCCCCCACTCAGTAATACCCCCAGCTCTGCTGATGCCCCACTCAGTAATACCCCCACCTCTGCTGATGCCCCACTCAGTAATAACCCCAGCTGTGCTGATGCCCTGCTCAGTAATACACCCAGCTCTGCTGATCCACCACTCAGTAATACTCCCAGATATGCTGATCCCCCACTCGGTAATACCCCCAGCTCTGCTGATCCCCCGCTCAGTAATACCTCCAGCTCTACTGATGCCCCGCTCAGTAATACACCCAGCTCTGCTGATGCCCTGCTCAGTAATACCCCCAGCTCTGCTGATTCCCTGCTCAGTAATACACCCAGCTCTGCTGATGCCCCACTCAGTAATACCCCCAGCTCTTCTGATGCCCCACTCAGTAATACCCCCAGCTCTGCTGATCCCCCGCTCAGTAATACCCCCAGCTCTACTGATCCCCCACTCAGTAATACCGCCAGCTCTGCCGATCCCCCACTCAGTAATACCCTCAGCTCTGCCAATGCCCCGCAATACCTCCAGCTCTGTTGATCCCCCACTCAGTAATACCCCCAGCTCTGCTGATCCCTCGCTCAGTAATACCGCCAGCTCTGCTGATCCCCCGCTCAGTAATACCGCCAGCTCTGCTGATCCCCCGCTCAGTAATACCCCCAGGTCTGCTGATCTCTCACTTAATAATACCCCCAGCTCTGCTGATGCCCCATTCAGTAATACCCCCAGCTCTGCTGATGCCCACTCAGTAATACTCCCAGCTCTACTGATCCCCTGCTCAGTAATACCGCCAGCTCTGCTGATGCCCCACTCAGTAATAACCCCAGCTCTGCTGATGCCCTGCTCAGTAATACACCCAGCTCTGCTGATCCACCACTCAGTAATACTCCCAGATATGCTGATCCCCCACTCGGTAATACCCCCAGCTCTGCTGATCCCCCGCTCAGTAATACCTCCAGCTCTACTGATGCCCCGCTCAGTAATACACCCAGCTCTGCTGATGCCCTGCTCAGTAATACCCCCAGCTCTGCTGATTCCCTGCTCAGTAATACACCCAGCTCTGCTGATGCCCCACTCATAATACCCCCAGCTCTGCTGATCCCCCACTCAGTAATACCGCCAGCTCTGCCGATCCCCCACTCAGTAATACCCTCAGCTCTGCCAATGCCCCGCTCAGCAATACCTCCAGCTCTGTTGATCCCCTACTCAGTAATACCCCCAGCTCTGCTGATCCCTCGCTCAGTAATACCGCCAGCTCTGCTGATCCCCCACTCAGTAATACCGCCAGCTCTGCTGATCCCCCGCTCAGTAATACCCCCAGGTCTGCTGATCCCTCACTTAATAATACCCCCAGCTCTGCTGATGCCCCATTCAGTAATACCCCCAGCTCTGCTGATGCCCACTCAGTAATACTCCCAGCTCTACTGATCCCCTGCTCAGTAATACCGCCAGCTCTGCTGATGCCCCGTTCAGTAACACCCCCAGCTCTGCTGATTCCCCGCTCAGTAATACACCCAGCTCTGCTGATGCCCCGCTCAGTAATACACCCAGCTCTGCTGATCCATCACTCAGTAATACCCCCAGCTCTTTGGATCCCTTGCTCAGTACTTCCCCCAGCTCTGCTGATCCCCCGCTCAGTAATACCCTCAGCTCTGCCGATGCCCCGCTCAGCAATACCTCCAGCTTTGCTGATCCCCCACTCAGTAATAGCCCCAGCTCTGCTGATACCCCACTCTGTAATACCCCCAGCTCTGCTGATCTCCCACTCAATAATACCCCCAGCTCTGCTGATCCCCCACTCACTAATATCCCCTGCTCTACTGAATCCCCGCTCAGTAATACCCCCAGGTCTGCTGATCCCCCGCTCAGTAATACCCCCAGCTCTGCTGATCCCCCGCTCAGTAATACCCCCAGCTCTGCTGATCCCCCGCTCAGTAATACCCCCAGCTCTGCTTATCCTCTGGTTTGCTGATCCTCCTCTCTCTCTCTCTGGTCCCCACTCACCTCCCGCTATATTGCTACCACGCTGCACACCACGTATGGCAATGCTAGTTTCTCCTGCTTCAGTCCCCCAGTTCTGCTGATCCTCTGCCACTCATTCCTCTCTCTCCATTCCCTGCTCACCTTCTGCTACATTCCCTGCTCACCTTCTGCTATAGCATTCCCACATTGTGCACCATGTGTACCATCTGATAGTTGCTGTGCTCCAGTCCCCTGCTCACCTTCCTGCTGCTCCTTGTTGCACACCAGATGAAGTCTGCACCAGACACCTATTGAATATACACACATGAACCGGCAGTGACTGCTGATGATGTCTTTTCAGTTTGTTTGTTGGTTTCCCAGTGCATCCTGGGATATCCCATACCTGCAATACTTCCAAAACAAAGCAAAGCTAAAGCTAAAGCTGAAAAAAAGCCTCTCAAAAGCTGCATGTGCTGTAAGCGAGTGTTGTCATAGACCTCTATGGAGGCTTCAGAGATGTTTTGAAGCACCAAAAGAGCAACATGAGGTATAATTTTTGAAGCAAAGCAAACACAACATGTAAACAGGACTGTAAGCTTACCATTTTATTTAGTGACAGGGGCTTTGATTGGCATTTGGAATGCTTTAAAAAAAAGTTGTGTCCAATGCAAATCTTGAAGCATGTGTGAACCAGCGCTAAGGGAACCTGTCACTAAATAAAATGATAAATTTACAGCCCTGTTCACATGTTGTGTTCTCTTTGCTTCACTTCAAAAATGATATCCCACGTCGCTTTCTTGGTGCATCAAATCATCTCCAAAGCCTCCATAGAGGTCTATGACAAAGCTTGCTAGCAGCACCTGCAGCATTTGAGGGGCTTTTATTCAGCGTTAGTTTTGTTTTGTTTTGGAGGCATTGCAGGTGTGAGATATCCCAAGATACACTGGGAAACCAACAAGTGAATTGAAAACACGTCATCAGCCGTGTGTATATTCTGTGAGTGTCTGGTGCAGATGCCACATCTGGAGTGCAGCGTGGAGCATCAGGAAGGTGAGCGAGGTCTGTGCTGGAGCAAAGTAATTATCAGACAATACGAGTAGTGTGCAACATGGGAACTCTATAATGGAAGGAGAGTGAGGACCGGAGAGAGGACTGAGCGACAGAGGATCAGCAGAGCTGAGGGACCGAAGCAGGAGAAGCTAGCAATGTCAAACGTAGTGTGCAGCATGGGAGCAATATAGTGGGAGGTGAGCTGGGGCCAGAGAGAGAGGAGGATCAGCAAACCAGAGAGTCAGCAGAGCTGGGAGTTACTACTGAATGGGGGGATTAGCAGAGCTGAGGGTACTACTGATTGGGAGATCAGCAGAGCTGCAGCTTACTACTGAACGAGGGGATTAGCAAAGCTGAAGGTACTACTAATTGGGGGATCAGCAGAGCTGGAGGTTACCACTGAACAGGGGGATTAGCAGAGCTGGGGGTTACTACTGAACGGGGGGATTAGCAGAGCTGAGGGTACTACTGATTGGGAGATTAGCAGAGCTGCAGCTTACTACTGAACGAGGGGATTAGCAGAGCTAAAGGTACTACTGATTGGGGGATCAGCAGAGCTGGGGCTTACTACTGAACGAAGGGGTTAGCAGAGTTGAGGTACTACTGATTGGGGGATCAGCAGAGCTAAGGGACCGAAGCAGGAGAAGCTAGCAATGTCAAACATAGTGTGCAGCATGGGAGCAATATTATGGGAGGTGAGTGGGGGCCGGAGAGCAGGATCAGCAAACCAGAGAGTCAGCAGAGCTGGGGGCTACTACTGAACAGGGGGATTAGCAGAGCTGAGGGTACTACTGATTGGGCCCTCAGCAGAGCTGGGGGTTACTACTGAATGGGGTGATTAGCAGATGCTGGGGGTACTACTGTGTGGGGGATCAGCAGAGATGAGGGTTACTACTGAATGGGGGAAATGGCAGAGCTGAGGGTACTACTGATTGGGGGATCAGCAGAGCTGGGGGTTACTACTGAACAGGGGGATTAGCAGAGCTGAGGGTACTACTGATTGGGCCTTCAGCAGAGCTGGGGGTTACTACTGAATGGGGTGATTAGCAGAGCTGAGGGTACTACTGTGTGGGGGATCAGCAGAGATGGGGGTTACTACTGAATGGGGGATTAGCAGAGCTGAGGGTACTACTGCGTTAGAAATCTGCAGAGCTAAGAGTTACTACTATGTGGGGGATCAGCGAAGCGGGGGGTTACTACTGAGCAGGGGAAAAGCAGAGCTGGGGGTACTGCTAAGTGGTGGATCAACAGAACTGGGGTACTACTGAGCAAGGGATCAGCAGAGCTGGGGGTTACTATTGAGCTGCCCTATATGTGACAAGCAAAAATGCTCCAAAATGCCCCCTCAAAAAAATGCATGTGGGTATTTGAGTTCCCGCTACGCATGTGAACGGGGCTTGACAGCTGAGTGTCTCCATCCACTCCCTCCTATGTACTTGTATAAAGATGGCCATACACTGTACAATCTGTAAAATCAGAGGAGGATGACTCACCTATCTACCCAATCACTCTGTATTCAATCAGGCAGGCCCTTGCACTACATAATCGAGGGTAGATCTAAAGGAGATTGCACGCTGTCACAATGTAAGGAAAGTACTGCCGAGAACCAGCAATTGTCAGTGAAGGGATCAGAATTTTCCAATGAGTACCATCAGTGGCGTCCAGAGGCAGGTGCGGGGGGTGACACCGGACCCGCTCCACAAAAAGGTAAGTTGTAAAGCAAGCAACCTATCCTCGTCAGCATGCAACCTATACGGGGTGACACCGGACCCGCTCCACGAAAAGGTAAGTTGTAAAGAAAGCCGACGATCCCCGCAGGATGCATCAGATCTGCGGATTGAGCATAATGGATCAGAGTCCGATCCATTATGCTCCCCATTCCGCAGATCTGATCCATTTTGCGGGGATCGTCGGAGGGGGTGTCACCAAGTGTTACTGCACCAGGTGACACCTACCCTAGGGACGCCTCTGAGTACCATTCAAATCTGTGCAACTTCAAGTCGTTCCTGCACTACTTTGGTAGGAATTTAGAAGCGACTTTAGTTCAGCCAATGAAAAGTCAGATCAAAGTCGCACCATAGGTCCCATCAAAGTAGCCCTCCAAAGACGCACTGGAAATTGTACGACTTTGGAGAGGTACTAGTGAATGGAGCCTAAAGGTGAAAGTGTAAGATGTGATACGCCTTCATCTAATACAGACTGCAGATTCATTTGTGAATGACCCCATCTAGTGGCCAGAGGAGGCAATGCAATAGTTTTAAACAGTTCCAGAGAATACCTAATATCTGTTCTGGTCCGGAAAAAAAAAAATCCCCAATGAGTGGTCAGTTCATCAAGACGTGTCCTAAAAAGATCATTTTTTCCATGGATGAAAGTGAGACAGTTAATCTGTACATCTGGAATTGTTTGTTCCATTTGCATCAGAGCATCAAACTTTTACATGACTGCAGGTAACCATCCTAAGACAAGCAAAAGATTGTTTAACCCTTTTGCTGCCAGAGACATTTTTTTTTTTTTTTTATTGCACACGTGTATAAAAAATCATTTGTTCAAATCCCTCCCTAAAGGTCATCAGTTTAGCGAGGGATTTAGTCAGTTAACAATGACTAAAGACCCTCAAATGTCTGCTCCCACTCTGGCATGTGTGGCCATATTTATTGTGTAGTGAATTTTAATACATAGGTGCCCTGATGGGTGTGTATGTGGGGAAGACTCAAATATTTTTTTTATGGAGGGGGGGTGTAAAGTGCTTTGGTGGCACCTGAAGGGGTGTTATACATGGGCAGTAAGATGTCTAAATGGTTAGCACCGCTGCCTGGCAGCACTAGAGTCATTGTCTCAAACCCCAACCATGGCACCACCTGCTTGGAGTTTGCATGTTCTCCTTGTGCCTGTGTGGGTTTCCTCCCACACTCCAACGACATGCTGGTAGGTAAATTGGATCCTGTCTAAATTGTCCCTAGTATGTGTATGTATGAATGTGAGTTAGGGACCTTAGATTGTACGCCCCTTGAGGGTTAGGGACTGATGTGAATGTACAATATATATATGTAGAGCTAAAATAAATTGAATAACTCAAGCGCTAACTATGCTGAATAAAAACAAAAAATTAAAAAATGAAAACAAAAAATTACAATGAAATGCTGTAGCCACTGGTGCACACAACCCATGTCTCAGTGGGGCAAATTATACAATCATAATGTGAAGTGAAAAAATGCTGCGCTACATGAAATAATGGTACAAACCGTTATATAACCAAAAAACTAAGTGAAGAAATAAATACATATTAGAAGAAAAAAAATTGTAGAAAAAATATTAATATTGAAATAAAAATATGAATATATAATATATATATATATATATATATATATATATATATAAATTAAAAAAAAAAAAATATATATATATATATATATATATATAAAAAAACAAAAACCACACAAAAAATAAAAATTAAATAATATTTTAAGTATGAATCAAATAAAAGTCATTCAAAAAATCAAGTTCAATCAATAAAGTGTTCATTCAGTGAACCCTCCATTGGATAATGAAAAATATGCACATCTGTCATCAATTCCCGTGCAAAGACATCCTCCACCATATATCTGCTCACCTCACGCAGTGTGACCGCACAGTATACAATGTTACGGTCTAACTGCACTTTTGGTCCCATATGGACTCAGAAGATCAGCTTGCTGAATGAAGACTCCAAAGTAAACTCCCTCCTGATAAGCGTCTTTGTATCAGCCGTATTCCTCATTAAAAAGAACTCGACATGGTGCTTTATCCTTTTAAACTTTTATTCATCAAGTAAAACATATGAAATGCACTCAGGTTCCGGAGGTGTATTTTGCACCAGGTATGATGAAGATCCCGTGATGTGCTGATTAAACACTAGATGGCAGTATCATCTCAGCAGCAAAGTCCTGTACAAGCTGAAAACAGACACCATCCATGATACATTGCAAGGCAAAGCACGGTCCACTCAATGAATGCTGTTGCCTGCTGTAATGTTTCAAGAGCCG
Organism: Staurois parvus; assembly: GCF_062004578.1. Taxonomy (NCBI): domain Eukaryota; kingdom Metazoa; phylum Chordata; class Amphibia; order Anura; family Ranidae; genus Staurois; species Staurois parvus. The sequence goes on along the minus strand of NW_028318554.1, from coordinate 1,052,943 downwards.
TTTGTGGAGTACTACAAGCTGCTATCCCAATGAATGACAATGTCGCGATGTCATCCGCACACTCCTCCCCGACGCGTTTTGTCACCAGTCACATGACTTTATCAAGTCAAATTATACATATATTTATATTTTTATTTCAATATTAATATTGTTTCTACAATTTTTTCTTCTAATATATATTTATTTCTTCACTTTGTTTTTTGGTTATATAATGGTTTGTACCATTGTTTCATGTAGCACAATATATATTTAAAGCGCTGCGTAAATTGACAGCACTATATAAGTACCTGAAATAAATAAATAATACACATTTATTCTGGGTACTTTACAGCCAGTCACCCGTCTCCCTCCCCTCCACTTGGCAGACCCCTGCTCTATAGTGTATACTTGTCTCAATCCAGAGCACTAAGTGTCATTTCTGTCTGCTACTTCCTTCCTCTGCTATCAGCATGAATAGCTTCTGACAAGGTTTCCTGACTCAAAAAGAAAAATGGAGGGACCTCCAGCAGACAACCTCAGCGCTGTTCCTGTGAGCTGTGTGGAGGGGGTGTATCCTTTCCCACCGATCAGCATTCAGAACGCTCCTCACTGAGCTCTGCAGAGTTTAACTTCAGCCGTCTGCCCCCTTTTTTCTGAACTCTCAGACAAGCTTTACAATTCAGCACTTTGAATGAATGTAGAGAAGAGAATAACGCAGATAGACAGGTACAACTTATGTAGGAGAATTTGTTTCATTCACTTCACTGGGTATACATGAGGGTTTACAACCACTTCAAATTAAGATGAGAACAAAGAAAAGTATGATAACAGCAGGTGGAACAACATACACTATATTGCCCAGCCCTCCAAATCATGTGATTCAGCTGTTCCAATCCCCTCCATGGACACAGGTGTATACAATCAAGCCCCTAGGCATGCAGACTGCTTCTACAAACATTGGTAAAAGAATGGGTCGCTCTCAGGAGCTCAGTGACTCCAAGCGTGGCCCCATGATAGGTGGCCACCTGGGCAATAAGTCCATCCGTGACATTTCCTGGCTACTAAATATTCCATGCTCAACTGTTAGTGGGATTATAACAAAGTGGAAGCAACTGGGAACAACACCAACTCAGCCACCAAGTGGTAGGCCACGTCACATGACAGGGCGGGGTCAGCACATGCTGAAGCGCACAGTGCGCAGAAGTCACCAACTGTCTGCAGAGTCAATAGCTAAAGACCTCCAAACTTGGTGTGGCCTTCAGATTAGCACAACAATATTGTGTAGAGAGCTTCATGGAATGGGTTTCCATGGCCGAGCAGCTGCATCCAAGCCTTCCATCACCAAGTACAATGCAAAGTGTCAGATGCAGTGGTGTAAAGCACGCCACCACTGGACTCTAAAGCAGAGAAGACGTGTTCTCTGGAGTGACCAATCACTCTTCTGTCTGGCAATCCCATGGACGTGTCTGGGTTTGGCGGTGGCCAGGAGACCGGTACTTGCCTGACTGCATTGTGCCAAGTGTAAAGTTTGGTGGAGGGGGGATTATGGTGTGGGGTTGTTTTTCAGGGGTAGGGCTTGGCCCCCTGGTTCCAGTGAAGGGAACTCTTGAGGTGTCAGCATACCAAGATATTTTGGACAATTTCATGCTCCCAACTTTGTGGGAAGAGTTTGGGGATGACCCCTTCCTGTTCCAACATGACTTCCCACCAGTGTACAAAGCAAGGTCCATAAAGACATGGAGGAGCCAGTTTGGGGTAGAGGAACTTGACTGTCCTGCACAGAGTCCTGACCTCAACCCCATAGAACACCTTTGGGATGAATTAGAGCGGAGACTGTGAGCCAGGCCTCCTCCCCCGACATCAGAGCCTGACCTGACAAATGTGCTTCTGGAAAGGTCCTTGCATGCTGACAGATGAGGTAGAAGCAAGTGAGTATGGGGTTCTGCTTTAAATTCATTAAAAAAATCAATAAAAAATGAAACACAGATCCATACATTCACACCTGTATTAGTATTTTTATTGAACTGCTATTAAAACATGAAGAAACCCCCTCCTTTACTATTCGTTTTCAAGCTTTTCTGCTCCTCTTGCAATATAAGCCCACTTTGTGGGTGTTACTAATGGTCAGCTTAGTTGCCACTGCCCCCTATTCCATTGGTGTACCCGAGGGAAGGGGCATGTCAGCTAGAGGCTCCCACCCAGTACCCCTGTTCCACCCTGTATGTAGGACCATGCTACACTGCTACACAGGGTTATTGGTTGCTAGGGTGCAGAGGGCTGGGCTTCCTGCATCCTAGCAACCAAGGATGCTGCGTGTCTCCCCTGTACATGGCAATATGCTTTGTAGGACCATGTTGCACAGGGTCCTTGGTTGCTAGGGTGCAGAGGGCTGGGCTTCCTGCATCCTAGCAACGAAGGATGCTGCGTGTCTCCCCTGCGTGTCTCCCCTGTACACGGCAATATGCTTTGTAGGACCATGTTGCACAGGGTCATTGGTTGCTAGGTTGCAGACGGCTGGGCTTCCTGCATCCTAGCAATGAAGGATGCTGTGTGTCTCCCTGTACATGGTAATATGCTTTGTAGGACCATGTTGCACAGGGTCATTGGTTGCTAGGTTGCAGACGGCTGGGCTTCCTGCATCCTAGCAATGAAGGATGCTGTGTGTCTCCCTGTACATGGTAATATGCTTTGTAGGACCATGTTGCACAGGGTCATTGGTTGCTAGGGTGCAGTGGGCTGGGCTTCCTGCATCCTAGCAACCAAGGATGCTGTGTGTCTCCCCTGTACATGGCAATATGCTTTTTTAAGACCTTGTTGCACAAAGTTATTGGTTGCTAGGGTGCAGATGGCCGGTCTTCCTGCTTCCTACCCAAACAGGGACGCTGTGTGTCTCCCCAGTAAATGGCAATATGCTTTGTAGCATAGGGTTGCACATGGTCATTGGTTGCTAGGGTGAGGACAGCCAGGCTTCCTACATCCTAGCAATCAAAGTTACTGTGCAGCTCAGTAAGTAGTTATTTAATTCAATCTGCAGCTGTCACACTCCAGGGCCTCCACACAGCCCATTTCATTCCCTACATTCCTGGTTATCTTGTTCCTAGTGGATACGGACTCCCGTCCCTGACAGCAGCTCTCTGCAATGTGTGTCCCTGGTCTTTGTGAATTCATATTTTTATACATTCACCCAGCTGTACATCTGTCTTTACTCTCTGCTTCTCTGCTCTCTTCTAGCCTGCCGACTTGTTTGAAATGATTGAGAAAATGCAGGTAAGTGACTATATTGTACATATTGTGTAGAAGGAAGCACAGGTTAGTTCCAGCCAGGCTTATGAGATCACTGTGCAAAAGGTAACTTACACCATGCGTGAGTGATGGGTGGGGGGAGATGACCTTTACATTGGGGATCAGTACAAAAAAATGGCCCTTGCCATGGTGGAGAGTGGGAAGAATGCCCTTACATTGGTGATCAGTGGGAATAATACCCTTACATTGGTGGTCAGTGGGAATAATACCCTTACATTGGTGATCAGTGGGAATAATACCCTTACATTGGTGATCAGTGGGAATAATACCCTTACATTGGTGGTCAGTGGGAATAATACCCTTACATTGATGGTCAGTGGTAAGAATGTTCTTACATTAGTGGTCAATTGAAAGAATGCCCTTATATTGGTGGCCATTGGTAAGAATGCCCCTTACATTGGTGGTCAGTGAGAAAAATGCCTCTTACATTGGTGGACAGTGAGAAGAATTCTGCTTCTTACATTGGTGGACATTGAAAAGAATGTTTCTTAAATTAGTGATCAGTGGGAAGAATCCCCCTTACATTGGTGGACAATGGGAAGAATGCCCCTTACATTGGTGTTCAGGGTGAAGAATGTCCTTTACATTGGTGGACAGTAGGAATGATGCCCTTTACGTTGGTGGTCAATGGAAAGAATGCTTTTACATTAGAGGTCATCAGAAAGATTGCTCCTTATATTGGTGGTTAGTGGAAGAATGCCCTTACATTGGTGGCCATTGTAAGAATGCCCCTTACATTGGTGATCAGTGTGAAAAACGTCCCTTACATTGGTGGACAGTATGAATTATGCCCTTTACGTTGGTGGTCAGTGGGAAGAATGTTCTTCCATTAGTGGTCAATGGAAAGACTGCCTTTACATTAGAGGTCAGCAGGAATATTGCTTCTTATATTGGTGGTCAGTGGAAGAATGCCCTTATATTGGTGGCCATTGGTAAGAATGCCCCTTAAATTGGTGGTCAGTGAGAAGAATGCCCTTTACATTGGTGGGCAGTGGGAAGAATGCCCCTTACATTGGTTGACAGTGAGAAGAATGTTTCTTAAATTGGTGATCAGTGGGAAGAATGTTTCTTCTTACATTGGAGGTCAGTGGGAAGAATGTCCCTTACATTGGTGGACAGTAGGAATGATGCCCTTTACGTTGGTGGTCAGTGGGAAGAATGTTTCTTCTTACATTGGAGGTCAGTGGGAAGAATGTCCCTTACATTGGTGGACAATGGGAAGAATGCCCCTTACATTGGTGTTCAGGGTGAAGAATGTCCTTTACATTGGTGGACAGTAGGAATGATGCCCTTTACGTTGGTGGTCAATGGGAAGAATGTTTTTACATTAGTGGTCAATGGAAAGAATGCTTTTACATTAGAGGTCATCAGAAAGATTGCTCCTTATATTGGTGGTTAGTGGAAGAATGCCCTTACATTGGTGGCCATTGTAAGAATGCCCCTTACATTGGTGATCAGTGTGAAAAACGTCCCTTACATTGGTGGACAGTATGAATTATGCCCTTTACGTTGGTGGTCAGTGGGAAGAATGTTCTTCCATTAGTGGTCAATGGAAAGACTGCCTTTACATTAGAGGTCAGCAGGAATATTGCTTCTTATATTGGTGGTCAGTGGAAGAATGCCCTTATATTGGTGGCCATTGGTAAGAATGCCCCTTAAATTGGTGGTCAGTGAGAAGAATGCCCTTTACATTGGTGGGCAGTGGGAAGAATGCCCCTTACATTGGTTGACAGTGAGAAGAATGTTTCTTAAATTGGTGATCAGTGGGAAGAATGTTTCTTCTTACATTGGAGGTCAGTGGGAAGAATGTCCCTTACATTGGTGGACAGTAGGAATGATGCCCTTTACGTTGGTGGTCAGTGGGAAGAATGTTTCTTCTTACATTGGAGGTCAGTGGGAAGAATGTCCCTTACATTGGTGGACAGTAGGAATGATGCCCTTTACGTTGGTGGTCAGTGGGAAAAATGTTCTTACATAAGTGGCCAATGGAAAGAATGCCTTTACATTAGGGGTCAGCAGGAAGATTGCTCCTTATATTGGTGACCATTGTAAGAATGCCCCTTACATTGGTGATCAGTGAGAGGAGCATCCCTTACATTGGTGGACAGTAGGAAGAATGCCCCTTACACTGGTTGTTAGTAGGAAGACTGCTCCTTGCATTTGTGGTCATTGGTAAGAATGCTTCTTACATTAGGGGTCAGCAGGAAGATTGTTCCTTATATTGGTGGTCAGTGGAAGAATGCCCCTTACATCGGTGATCAATAAGAAGAATGCCCCTCACATTGGTTGTTAGTGGGAAGACTGCTCCTTGCATTTGTGGTCATTGGTAAGAATGCTTCTTACATTGGTGGTCAGTGGGAGGAATGCCGCCTTAAATATAGTTGAAAACATCCTTGGTTGCTTTTCTGAGAGGTAGAAATGACTTGTTCAAGGGACCCCTAGCAACCACTGGAGGAACCCGAGCTAAGAAAGGCTGGTGTAAATGTTAAAGTATTTTTTTTTCCTTTTTGTGTTGCTATCTGCCTTGCACCTTAATAATAATATACCTTGCTTTGTTTCAGTGCACCCGCTTAGAAGACCAGCGCTGTGTTCTCCCCTCTCCTATGAAGGTTGGTCACTACTTGCACCATTCATGTTAGCTACTTTTGACATATAAAGTGTATCCACATCCAATCTTTTCAATTTAAGTTTTGGATAGAGTGTGGAAGGTATAGAACCCCTGGTAGGTTTTCATTGCTGTCTTTGTCTTCACTCGGGAGATTCAGCCTCCCTATTTTTCCTGGACACCATTATTACCATGAATTAAAATAGAACAAGTAGGCAAAACATTTTGTTTTTCCATTTTGGATAGAATAAGGGAGGGATATAACCTCTGTCAGTTTTTTATTGCCACATGTCCCACTGAGGAGGTTTACCTTCACTTCCTGTCCCATAGCCAAAACATGAAGTGAGAGCAGATCCCTGCTAATTAACCCTCTGAGGACCATAAGATTTTGGAACGCCAAAAGAATAAATTTTTTTGTTTTTAAAGTTCGTACACTTCAGTTGCTGTAACTAAGCCATTTCATGAAATAATTGGCAAAAAGCTAGATCCATTTGTTGTTTGTTGATAAAAACTAATATTTTGACTCAAACCAAAAAAAAAAAAGAGTTTTAAGTTCTTAATCAGATGATACACATAATTAAAAACATGGGACAAATACGTCCCTTGGTCCTCAAAAGGGTTAAGGGCATTCCTTGGGGGCCCCCAGGTCACCAGAACTAGTAATTCCATTAGAAGGTTTCCTCTCTATTATTTTTCTGGGGGCAATCCAAAATTTGGGATTTTCTCTAACTTTCACTTTCAGTGATGAAATTTCAGGTGAATCTCCCTAACGGGGGCACAGACATCAATAAAAACCTGATAGGTGTTAATGATCCATCTCCACTTTATCCAAACCCCCTAAAAATGTTGTCATTGGTTCTACTTTAAATTGGAAATAATACAAGCTTTATATAAGAAGAGATTATTAACAGTACATACATTCAATGTCCAAGCAGGGATTATCAGCAAAGTGTCCGACAAGAGTGCAGGTGGAATCGTACACATATACCCGGGTATATATAGTTCTTAATAGAGATTCCTCCAGATGAATGTTGCACAAAAGGCCAGTTGCAGGGGCCCCTGAGAATGTTCATAATGTGGTGTCCATCTTCGTGTTAGAGACCTGAAGACAAGATCAGTGGTGATGGGGAGATCCTCCAACCAGGGGTGGACTGACAACTCATGGGGCCCCCGGGCAATAGGGGATCATGGGGCCCCTGTGGCCTTGCCCAAACTCAAAAAAGCCTATGAAAAAGGTACCAGGGGCATCTCATGGGGCCCCCTACTGACCACGGGCCCTCGGGCAGTGCCCAAGTTTCCAAATGGTCAGTCCGCCCCTGCCTCCAACTGTTGTCCAACCAGCCTGGAATGCAGCTTCTCACACGCAGAGACTGTGGTGTGGCAATAGAATTCAAAATCAGCCTGTCTACTCTGTATGTTAGTCCTTTCATAGTCATTTCTAATCTGACATGCAACCGGACCTCTGTCTACCAGAAGTGGTCGCCAGATGGCTAAGCTGGCTCTAGCCTATGCTGGTTATCAAGCCCTAAGTTAAAACTAGCTGTAAAATCCCATACCAGAAGGGACAGGGTTAAATAACAGGAGCTGTATACATAAACTCTATTGGAATAAACAGGTTCACCTACTAATATACTAAAAGGTGATCACTACACACATTGAGTATCACAGAACTAGCTGTCTGATGCATGTGAGATAATAACAATAGGACAGAGATACTCTGTCTATCACAAGGATTTAGATACACACTCAAGAAGATATGGACAGCTGCAGCTAAACTATTTGAACATAGGAATACTTGCCTAATAGTCTCTGCTGATCTGGGTAAAAATACAGCAGCAGTATGGCTCAGCTCTCTGTCTATCTCTCCACTTTTTTTTCTGGGGTTTTCTGACCAAGACTCACAGAGACAGGAAGTGATGTACATAATCTCTGAGAATATTACGCAGCAGAGCCATTTACAGACAGTAGAAGGCAGGGGACCCCTACAACCATTTCAAAGTCATTTTTCAGTTGTTATGAATAATCACCATATTTTATTTATTACAAATACTTATATAGCACTGTCAACAGCCCTTTACATATATATTGTACATTCACATCAGTCCCTAACCCTCAAGGGGCGTACAATCTAAGGTCCCTAACTCACATTCATACACATACATAGACAGGAGCTAATTATCCTACCAGCATGTCTTTGGAGTGTGGAAGTATAATCAATGCGGCACCACAGTGGCTAAATGGTTAGCACTTCCACCTGGCAGTACTATGGCCGTTGGTTCAAACCAAAGACATGCTGATAGGTTAATTGGCTCCTGTCTAAATTGGCCCAGTCTGCTAGATCAACTTTTGTAGCACATACCAGGGACAATTTAGACAGGAGCCAATTAACCTACCAGCATGTCTTTGGAGTGTGGGAGGAAACTGGAGTACCTGGAGGAAGCCCACACAGGCACAGGGAGAACATGCAAACTCCAGGCAGGTGGTGCCGTGGTTGGGATTCAAACCAACAACCCCAGTCCTGCCAGGCGGAAGTGCTAACCATTTAGCCATTGTGCTGCCCAGTTACCTACCAGCATGTCTTTGGAGTGTAGGAGGAAACTGGAAAACCTGGAGGAAAGCCACAGAGGGTGAACATGCAAACTCCAGGCAGGTGGTGCTGTGGTTGGGATTCAAACCAGCGACCTTAGTACTGCCAGGTGGAAGGATGAACCATTTAGCCACTGTGCCACCTGTATTGTATATGTGTATATATATTTATTTCCTATGATTGTCAGCTCCATCCAGCTGATGTAACGCAGTATGTTCCCGAAATAACCCAACCAGGCAAAAATCTGCATTATGGCCACTAGATGGAGCTGACATGATAGGAAATAAACAGATGCATTATGGGGATTATTCAGGATGGGTGTACGAAGTGTTTGACATTTTCTCAGTGCATTTTATAAATAGACCTCTTAAAGAAGATGTAGAATCTTATCATTTTCAATCTTTTTAAATCTACATCCTGTGATCCTGCCATGAATGTCCTTGTTTGGGCACTTCCTGTTATAGGGTGACAACACTCTGTCCCTGCCTCCCAGTCATGCTCCTGCGTTGTCACCCTGACTTCTGAAGTGAGAAGTGGACTTTTTAACACCCATTACACAGGTGGTCCACTGGTATCACCATCAGGAAACCCACTCTGAAAAATGGCATGCAGCCATTGCTGGAGTGCAGTGATGTTTTTAGGTTTTGTGCTGCCCTAGGCAACACAAAAATCGTCTGCCCCCTATGGACACCGACCAACACCACCCCCTCCTTCCCCTTCCCGTGGAGAGAGCTCGACATTGACCAACAACACCCCTGCCGACCACCTGGCAGAGCCTTTGACTACCCCCCCCACTCCTCTTCACAGTCTGGACATTCCCGGGAACAAGAGTCAGGCTCTAAATACACCATCAAGCAGCCCGCAGCCTCTCTCAGATCCCACCTGGTTCCCATGGCGCACGTGTCCCTTCTCTCATTCCTTCTTCTGGGGGAAGGTGCTGCCCCCTTGAAAAATGCCGCCCTAGGCAAGTGCCTTGTTTGCCTTGTGGTTCATACACCCCTGCTGGAGTGCATGGAAACAGGAAGTGGCTGCAAATGGGGAGCAGGAGATCGACAATGCTTACATTCAGCAAAGGATAAAAATGGTGAAATCAGTATTTTATTGAAGCCAAATAAACATTTTTTAGGATTCACGGTGCATTAGCAAACTAAATGGCGATGCGTAAGGGTTTATATGTAGTTTAATATTTATTTGTAAAACAAAGATGTATTATAAAGGTTTATAAAAAGCAAAAAAATGGATATAAAACTTTTTTTAAGATTTTAACCAAAAACAGTAATTCATATTTTTTTCGGTTTTTTTTAAATATATGTTTGTTTTTCCAGAGAAAGGGAGGAGAAAAGCTGCACCCCGGCATCCAAGAGGTAAGTAGCAAGCGAATTTGCAGCTCTGCTACTCCTGATGAGGATACTACATGCGTGTGCATTACTTGTTCTGTGCAGCCATAGTAAGGCCCAGGAACAATAGTGCACATTTTGCATTTTTTTATCCTACCTAAACAAACTGACACTATTGCAGGCCATAGACGGGTCGAAAATCGGCCGATTTTTCTTTAAAAAAATGAAAAATCGGTCATTCAAGCGGCCGACGTTACCAGCAACGGTAACAAAAATCGGCCGATTTTCATCCCGTCTACAGCCGGCAAAAAGTGTCCCTGCAGAGAGCTTCGCTATTTCTTTGACAGTTCCTTGACATTTATAGCGGTTGCAACAATGTATCTATTTGTATCCATTAAGGATACAGATGTTTTTATTCGGAAACAAATAGATACAATGTTGCAACCGCTATAAATGTCAAGGAACTGTCAAAGAAATAGCGGAGCTCTCTGCAGGGACACTTTTTGCCGGACTGGAATTCCTCCTCTTCTTCATCCTCTTCTTCTTCATCCTCTTCTTCCTCTTCTTCATCTTCCTCTTCTTCTTCATCCTCTTCTTCATCCTCCTCTTCTTCTTCATCCTCTTCTTCTTCTTCTTCATCCACTTCTTCTTCTTCTTCTTCTTTTTCATCCTCTTCTTCATCTTCCTCTTCCTCTTCTTCTTCATCCTCTTCTTCCTCTTCTTCTTCATCCTCTTCTTCATCTTCCTCTTCTTCATCTTCCTCTTCTTCTTCATCCTCTTCTTCATCCTCTTCTTCTTCTTCTTTTTCATCATCTTCTTCTTCTTCTTTATCCTCTTCTTCATCCTCTTCTTCATCTTCCTCTTCATCCTCTTCTTCATCCTCTTCTTCTTCTTCTCCTTCTTCATCCTCTTCTTCGTCTTCCTCTTCTTCTTCATCCTCTTCTTCATCTTCCTCTTCTTCTTCACCCTCTTCTTCTTCTTCATCCTCTTCTTCATCTTCCTCTTCATCCTCTTCTTCATCTTCCTCTTCTTCATCCTCTTCTTCTTCTTCATCCTCTTCTTCTTCTGTATCTTCATCCTCTTCTTCTTCATCCTCTTCTTCTGCTTCTTCATCCTCTTCTTCATCCTCTTCTTCATCCTCTTCTTCTTTTTTCTTCTTTTTGTCTTCCTCTTGCAGGTCACTGCTCATGCGTTGGTTTTTTTTTATCGGTAAAAGATTGGCCAATTTGCCCATCATTGCTGCGAAAATCGGCCGTTTTTTTTCCAACTTTACCGATAAAAAAAATCTGCCAAAATACCGAAAAACAGCCGAACATTTAGCCCACTAACGATCCGAAAATCGGGCGATTTTATTTCAGGCCGAAAAATCGGACGATTTTCGACCCATCTATGGCCTGCACAAGGGGTCTATTTAAAAAACAATAATTGGACGAAGGTGCCGAGCATTTGCCCATCCATGATGAATTCTGACCATGTTTTTCTTAATATGCTCATCAGCACCATCTAATGGCCATAATCTGGTATCTTTTTTGCTGCATCATGGCCACTCCATGGAACTGACAAGCTCACAATCAATAAGGTGAAAATCTATCAAGGATGAGCAAACGCTTGTCACATTCGTCCAACAATTTTTAAAAATTGTTTTATTTATTTGTGTTTAAAGTGTTCCTAAACCCACAACAGTACAATCAGTCTGTAAATGCAGTAAAGCATGCTTGTTATACTCACTGTGGAACCTAAGGGGTTAATCCTCTGCATTGTGTAAAAAGGCTGTTTGATCCTGTCTTCTCTGCCCCTCCTCTTGTTGAATTGTCCACCTGATACAGACTGAATCTGTAGTCACTCTGCACATGCTCAGTTTGGTGTGTATTGCTAGAGAGGTTTTTTTTTTGTTGTTGTTGTTCTTGGGATAGTGCATGTGATCAGCACTGTCCAGACAGAGGGTGAGGGGACTGACATCCTCCTAGAGCAGAAAGAACAGTCCTCCTACTAGCTTTAACCAGTGCTCTGCTGAAGTCACAAGACTACTCTAACTGCTGATGAGAAAAGGCATTTAGCAGTTTATATTTACTAAAATAATTGCATTTCCACGTTGTGTGTACTGTGAGAGACCAGATATAGTGAATGCAGGGTCCGGGGAGACCAGATATAGTGAATGCAGGGTCCGGGGAGACCGGATATAGTGAATGCAGGGTCTGGGGAGACCGGATATAATGAATGCAGGGTCCGGGGAGACCAGATATAGTGAATGCAGGGTCCGGGGAGACCAGATATAGTGAATGCAGGGTCCGAGGAGACCAGATATAGTGAATGCAGGGTCCGGGGAGAGCGGATATAGTGGATGCAGGGTCCGGGGAGACCGGATATAGTGAATGCAGGGTCCGGGGAGAGCAGATATAGTGAATACAGGGTCCGGGGAGACCAGATATAGTGAATAAAGGGTCCGGGGAGAGCAGATATAGTGAATGCAGGGTCCGGGGAGACCAGATATAGTGAATGCAGGGTCCGGGGAGACCAGATATAGTGAATAAAGGGTCCGGGGAGAGCAGATATAGTGAATAAAGGGTCCGGGGAGACCGGATATAGTGAATGCAGGGTCTGGGGAGACCAGATATAGTGAATGCAGGGTCCGGGGAGACCAGATATAGTGAATAAAGGGTCCGGGGAGAGCAGATATAGTGAATGCAGGGTCCGGGGAGACCGGATATAGTGAATGCAGGGTCCAGGAAGACCAGATATAGTGAATGCAGGGTCTGGGGAGACCAGATATAGGGAATGCAGGGTCCTGGGAGACCGGATATAGTGAATGCAGGGTCTGGGGAGAGCGGATATAGTGAATGCAGGGTTCGGGGAGACAGGATATAGTGAATGCAGGGTCCAGGGAAAGCAGATATAGTGAATGCAGGGTCTAGGGAGACCAGATATAGTGAATGCGGGGTCCGGGGAGACTAGATATAGTGAATGCAGGGTCCGGGGAGACCAGATATAGTGAATGCAGGGTCCTGGGAGACCGGATATAGTGAATGCAGGGTAAGGGGAGACCGGATCTAGTGAATGCAGGGTCCGGGGAGACCAGATTTCGTGAATGCAGGGTCCTGGGTTTAGCATCACTTTAAGTAGGATAATAAAAAAAAGAAAAATGTGCAAAAATATAAATATAAAGCCTTTTTTTTTCTAAAACATGCTGACTGTGAACCTTGCTAAGAGCTCATGCACAATACGAACACCATAATATTATCATTAGGTTAGGAGGGGCCTGATCCTGGGAGCTTACAATCTAATCTATATCTATTTATATGTCTTGCAGCTTATTAATTGTTTTTAGGGATTGTGTCTTTGAAGAATAAAGACTTTTTGAGTGTTTTTGCTAGTATATATTCAGCATATTGATTCTTGTGAGAGATGTATTTATGGGAAAAGGAGGCCTTATTTCTTTTATTTATTTCAGGTACTTATATAGCGCCATCAATTTACTCCACGCTTTACATATATATTGTACATTCACATCAGTCCCTAACCCTCCAGGGGTGTACAATCTAAGGTCCCTAACTCACATTCATACATACATATACTAGGGACAATTTAGACAGGAGGCAATTACCTACCAGCATGTCTTTGGAGTGTGGAGGAAACCAGAGTACCCGGAGGAAGCCCACGAGGGCACAGGGAGAACATGCAAACTCCAGGCAGGTGGTGCTGTGGTTGGGATTTGAACCAACAACCCTAGTACTGCCAGGCAAAAGTGCTCACCTTTTAGCCAGGGGCGTATCTACCGCGAGGCAAACAAGGTGTTTGCCTAGGGCGGCAATTTTTAGGGGGGCGGAAGAAGGGACCTTTTGAGAAGCGGCAGACAGAGCCATGCAGGGCCGCCATCAGAGGGGTACCTTCAGTACTCTTGCAGTGTCCCGGACAGCAGGAGGATTGATGTGGGGGAGGGCAGTTGCAGAACGATGCTCCTGTACCTCTCCCTCCAGCAGCTGGAGAGCCAGGACCAGGGGACAGCCTGGAGCAGGGAGAGGAGAGGACCCGGAGGAGGTGAGCTGTGTTGTGTTCTGTGGGATCTCCCTCCCTACACTGACAGATTGTATGGGACTGCACACACCAACCCCCTCCCTCCTTCCTGCTACCCTGAGATCAGCAGCGGTATGTGTGTGCAGCCCCATATGATCTGAGAAAAGAAGAAAGAGAGAGAAAGAGAAGAGAGAGGAGAGCAAGAGGGTGGAAGAGAGAGAGAGAAGAGAGAGGGGGGGGAGAAAGAGGAGAGAGAGAAGAGAGAGGGGGGAGAGAGGGGGAATAAAGAGAGAGAGAAGAGAGAGGGGGGAGAGGGGGGAGAGAGGGGGGGAGAGGGAAGAGAGGGGGAAGAGAGAAGATAGAGGAAGAGAGAGAGGGAAGAGAGAGGAAGAGAGAGAGGGAAGAGAGGGAAGAGAGAGAGAGGGGGAAGAGAGAAGAGAGAGGAAGAGAGAGAGGGAAGAGAGAGAAGAGAGAGAGGGGGGGAAGAGAGAAGAGAGAGGAAGAGAGAGAGGGAAGAGAGAGAAGAGAGAGAGAGGGAAGAGAGAGGGGGAAGAGAGAAGAGAGAGGAAGAGAGAGAAGAGAGAGAGGAGGGAAGAGAGGTGGGGGGGCGAGAGTGAGGGGAGAGAGAGGGGGGAAGAGAGAGAGGGAAGAGAGAGAGAGAGGGAAGAGAGGGGGGAGAGGGAGGGGGGAGCAGAGAGAGGGGGCGAGGGAAGAGAGGGAGAATTATATATATATATACACACACACACTTATTGACTCTCTCGCTCTCTCATGGGGGGGCCAACATTTTTGTGTTGCCCAGGGAAGCACAAAGTCTAAATACACCACTGCATTTAGCCACTGTGGTGCTGCATTGACTATACTTTGATTAATTATGTGGGACACATAGGTCCTGTTTACGTCTGAGTGAGGTGGAAACATGTGCATGTCTGTCTGTTTGTGCCTGTGTTTAAATGCGCTAAAACATGTGATGCGTTTGCAATGCCATTATTTCTTAATGGGACTCCAAATGCAGGTATCAGTCATGTGTCCTGTCACACATTTTCCATGCAAAAAAGTGCACTTGGCAAGAAGCCAAAATTAGGTACTTGAGCAAATTTGGTGCATTTTGGCGCATTTCGCAGGCAGCCAATTCAACTCAATGGGCTGTCGAACGAAAAAAAAACGACAAACAAATGCTAAAACACGCATTGCAAAACACGTTGCTATGCTGACTGTAGATGTACATGTATCTGGAGGATCTACTGATATTTGGGTTTGTACAAGGTATCTACTGGGTCTGAGTACCAGCGCTTGGTCTCCAGTAGTTTGGATTACTTCAGATAACATTGACCATCAGAGGAAACATGTTTTTCTTTCTTTGTACAAGGTATTTTACTATTCCATGGTCAACCTTGTTGGCCTAAAACAATTGCTTAAAGTGAACCTGTGCATAGACTAAGCACACTAAAATATTTAGAGATTCTGAGCTAGCACTTTCAAACAAGTCCTTATTCACCTCTGCAGCTGCAGACATAGTGGAGAAGTTCATCTTCAATATTCACAACAGAAACATCAAAATCTTCGTTTTTTTCCCCTATTGCCAGTCAGCTGCACTCCTTCTTACTAAACACAGGAGGTCGGCAGCTCAGAATAGGCACTATCCAAAGAACGCTTTGCATTCTTTGATTGGATGAGGCAGAAAGGGGAGGCTGTGACATCATGCTCTCCACCGCATCCAATCAGAAAAAATTTTGCAACCTTTCAGAAAATACATAGAGTTTTCTGAATGGCGCTAGTACAGAGCAGACAACCTCCTGTATTCAGAATTCGGCAGGGCAGCCTCTCAAGGACCCGAAAGCTAGTGGAGATCACAGGGTTAGTGGTGTCTATACAGTGATTTCCAGCTTCCAGGAGCATCGGCCAGGTATGGTATATGCATAGTTACAGTGATCCAGGCTGGACAAATGTAACTCTGTATAATATAGCCATTCCTGGAATTCTTCTTTAACTTTCAAGATCTTTGATGCATTTTGAGAATGAATTACTTCACAGTACAAACAGTTAGAGAGGTGAGTGAGGACTTATTATTATTATACAGGATTTATATAGTGCCAACAGTTTGCTCAGCACTTTACAATATAAACTTGTGTTAAAGCTATTTTGCTATTTGTTAAGAACATGTAAATCCTACTTTTACTAACCATGGAACACATATGTGTGGTGGCCAAGGGGGTGGACCTTAAGGGCCACGTGTCACACAAATGCGTCCATGGTGGCTGAGGTTTCTGTGCTGATAGTGTGCACCCTGCCCGAACTGTCATTGACAGCTCCTGGTCTCTAGTTAGGATCAGAAACCGGCGGGATGGGCTTCCAATCATGTGACCATTGTGACAGCCCCCCACCTTAAGACCTAGTTAAGGGGTCATAGCGGATAGCAAGGCGTTAATGTCCATAGTCTGTTAACAGGTGCACTTTGATTTTTCAAAACTTGTGATTTTTCTATCATTATTTGTTATTTCTTGTTAAACTTGTGCAAATGTTGTCTGCAGGTACTAAGAAAAGGCCGCCCTTTCCCCCTTCTTATAGTGCCCCCCAGTGGTGGATACTGGATAGAGGGCACCAACCACTCCTTGTCTTCTCCTGAGCCCGACCTCTCCCCTCCATATGACAGACTGCGGATCCTCCAATCCGATCCCACAGCTCGATTCTACAGAAAGCACTTCATGGGCAAGGTACAACCATTTCATCCCTTGACTTTATTTTTTACACTATGAATGTATACAATATATTATGATTGTATTCAGGATGTGAGCAGATGGACAATGATAATCCACCACATATAAAAACCACCTAAAGGCTGAACTCCTGGATAAGAAAATCATCCTGAAGAATATATTTAAAAAAAATATTTAAAAAAAAATATATTTTTTTAATTTATTCTTTACATTTTTTATAACATATAAAAAAGTAATTTCATCATATATTTTTACGTATATTTGTAAGTGCTTTCCAAAAATGTAGACCTGTATTTTTAAAGACATACAGTATATTTGAAATGTATTTTTAAAAATATTTTTCATATATTTTGCAATAAAAACGCATCTCAACATTCAGTGTGTGTATATATATATATATATATATATATATATATATATATATTTATTGAAATATATTTTGAAATATATTGAATAAGGCCAAAATTGTAGCATTTCAAATATATGGCAATATATTTGGGAAGAATATTTTTTAAATATATTTCAAATATATTTTTCTTCCATGTGGAAGAATATAAAAACCACCTTAAGGCAGAATTCTAGGATCAGAAAATATTATCTAAGTCCGTTCATCCTGAAGAATTTTTTTTTTTTTTTTTTCAAGAAAATTTATTAAGGTTTAACAAGAAAGGACAAGGTAGGAAAAGTCAAAATGATGAGGCAGTTATGACATGAATATTACATCAAATGTATCGAGTCATAAAGGTTAGCTGATGGCAAATAGCACAAACTTAAAGAAATAGAAGCAGACATGAGAGACGTTTGAGGATTGCTGGAGAATAGAGCTTGCATAAGTAGGTGACGGAAAAAGAATACGTGAGAGTGATGAGTGCGTAGCTCTTATATAAAACAGAGGTGACACAGGCCGAGTGAATTTGCCCAACATTAACATGTCGAGGAAGGATCAGAAAAAAAAAGAAAGACCCGAGGATGTAAGAATTGGGAGTGTATAAAAGAATAGGAAAGCTGGAGAGTGAAGATAAAAGTATAGGGGGGGAAGAATCGTGAGCAGAGAAAGCAATCAGAATAGGTGGTATGAATGAGAACTGGTATGAAAAAAAAAAAAAAAATAATAGGTGAATGCGATTGCTAGGTTAAAGGAATAAGGGGGAGAGTGGAGGGTTACCCGGGGACCTGTCCGACCAGAATGAAAAAGAAAAAAAGTAGTAGAGAAGCTACAGAAAGGAAAATGGAGGCAGAAATCAGGACTTGTGGGTTCCGTCACAAGAGATATCTCGGAGAGTTCACATTCCAGATAACATAAGTGGGCCTATGGATAAAGAGGAGGAGAACAGTGGAGAAAAACATTGTACCATATACAGTTTAGCAATGCAAAAACGGTATAACCTAATCAAAAAGATGAATGACCCAATGCCGACGAGTTTACAGACTGATACATTGGGCGGTTCGAGCAACATGGATCTTGAAGAAAGAATGCCTGTTCACGTACGGATAGAGAACCTGTGATATAGGAAGTCCATTTGCCTAGGTATTGAGACTCCTTAGAGGAAGTCGGAGACATTATTAAATTTAGTTTGTCAAGACGTAGAAGGAAGTTGAGTTCCTGCTTAATGTCAGCCAAGGATGGAAGGCAGTTGGAGATCCACTTCGGAAGAATAGCCCGTCTTGCTATAAGTAGACATGAGGATATCCAGGCTTTGTTGTTCCTGAAGGACGACGTTTGAGATGAGAAGAGGCCAATGACCGGTTGTTCCAGGAAGCCAAAGAGGAGTGGTAACGGGTGGATAGGTAATCGGAAAGAAGTAATGACATGTATGAAGTTAACCACTTGTTTCCAGAATGCCGCAATGGCTGGACAAAGCCAGAGTCTGTGTTTTAATGACGGAGATTGACTACCGCATAGAGGGCAGGCTGAGAGAGCCGGATCGTTTTTAGAGTAGATGCATGGCATATAGGCACGGTGAAGAATCTTTAGCTGTTGCTCACGCCAAAATTCGTTGTGGTTGAAGGCACAGGTGGAGTTAAAGCCTGAGAGCAGCTGTTCCGCTGTCAAGCTATTATCGAACGCCTTGATCCAGGATTTCACTGCATTGAAGGATTCGAAAGGTTTGGCGCACAGAAGGTTTAGAGGTCTGTAGATGTTTGCTATTTTATATTTTCGAGAGTTTGCCAAGACATCAATAAACGTCGACTGAAATCTAATTGCTTTATTAGGCACAACGGAGTTGACAAAGTTCCTTACTTGAAGAATGTAGAAGAAGTGGTGTGCTGGTAGTCCATAAGTTTGAAGGATGCTGTTGAGAGGTTTCGGTGTACCCGTTGAAGTATCGTAGAGGTGTTGTATCAGGGTTAAATTCTGAGCTGTCCAGGTACCATAGGCATCATGTAATTGCGGAGGGGTAAATGAAGGATTACGATGAATAGGGAGAAAGCGAGAGAGCCACGGAGAAACCCCCAATTTGCGCCTGACCTCCCTCCAAGTGCTAAGGGTGTCACGAAAGAGTGTGTTATGTTTTAGATGCGCTGGCAAGGAATTAACATTGGAGTGCAATAGGGCCGAGAGGTCATAAAGGCAATGCTAGGGCCGATTCAATGCGGAAATTAGAGTACTGGGAGGAGTGGGTGAGCCAGTCCAGACTTATACGTAGAAGACATGACAGGTTGTAAGCTCGAACATTTGGAAGGCCAGAGCCTCCCTCACTACGTGGTAGAAATAGTTTGGCAAGTGCTATGCGAGGACGTTTGCCTTTCCAAAGAAAATTGGAAATTGCCCGATTCAATCTCGTTATGTCACTATGTCGTAGTAGAAGGGGTATGGTTTGAAGTGGGTAAAGAAGCTTTGGGAAGCACACCATCTTAAAGAGGTGAGATCTCCCCAAAAGAGACAATGGTAAATCCTTCCACATTTCCAACTTCCCAATAATTTTAGCAAGGACAGGTGTGTAGTTTAGTGTGCACAGAGACGAAGCGGACTTCCCTATCTTAATGCCTAGATAAGTGATACACCTGTTAGCGATTTTGAATACTGAAGTCTGCGACCATTTCGGGGGGCGTGCGTGGAATAGCGGAAGCACCTCACTTTTAGAGAAATTTATGCGAAGCCCTGAACAAAAGCGGAAGGAAGAAAAAATATGTTGAATATAGGGTAAGTCGAGGGACGGGTGCGAGGTAAAAATTAAAATGTCATCAGCGAACAGGGCAAGTCTCAACTCCTGATCCCCAATGGTGATGCCATGAAGGTTTGAATGGAATAATAAGAATCGTGCTAGAGGTTAAAAAGTTAAAAAGTAACGGGGAAAGCGGGCATCCCTGTCTAGTGCCTTTGTGAAGCGCGATGGGATTGGATATGTGACCCGCTGCAATAACTTGGGCTGAAGGGGATGAATACATGGCTTGAATCACATGTAGAAAAGAACCATCAAATCCAAATCTCCGTAATGTTAAGAAAAGCCATTCGAAGTTAACGTTATCGAATGCCTTTTCGGCGTCTAAGGAAATGATAGCCGCATCATGGGGTGTGCCGGTCGAGGTTTGGCTCAAAACAGAGATCACTTTGCGGATATTCGACGTTGCCGAGCGCCCCTGCACAAATCCCGCTTGTGAGGGATGAATGAGATCTGGCAATATTGTTGCAAGGCGTGATGCTATAATTTTGGACATGAGTTTCGCGTCGAGGTTTAGCAAGGATATCGGCCGATATGAACCCGGTTCCGTCGGATCTTTGTCTTTTTTTGCAATCAGTTTGATATGTGCTTGAAGACCTGAGGGGAGATAGTTCCCTCCCAACTGAATACCTTGAAAAACCGATTGCAATGTAGGGGAGAGAGTATCAGACATGAGTTTGTAAAACTCGGCTGTGTAGCCATCAGGTCCCGGGGCTTTACCAGTCGTGAGCGATTTTATAGCTTGGGATATATCTGACTGAGTGATGGGAGCATTCAAAGCTTGGAGTGTAGCAGAGTCTATCTGTGGCAGCTGGATGAGGTCCAGAAAAGAGGTGGCTTTGCTAGTGTCTATTGGGTCCGAGCCGTACAGGGTTTGGTAGAAATTTTCTAAAATGGAAATAATATCTAAGGGGTCGCCTTGCAACATTCCCTGTGCATCTTTCAACGCTGTAATGAGAGTGGGAGTGAACGGTTTTTTGCAGAGCCTAGCTAGCAGCTTGCCCGGTTTATTGCCGAATTTATGGTAACGGAGGTCAATATGCGATTTATGCACGGCTTCCTGGGCCGCTGCCCAAGTGTCAAAATGTTGCTTGGCCTCCGCCCATGCTTTCCTATTTTCATGGGAGTTGAGACTTGCCATGTCCCTCTGTGCCTGTTGGAGACGCAGGCTCGCTGTTGTGTAGTTACGAAGAAGATTTTTCTTATACGTGGAAGTGAACGCTATGATTCGACCTCGTAGGACCGCCTTGCCCGTCTCCCAAAAGAGGTTAGGGTTTGTTCGATGTTGTGCGTTTGTGTCGCAGAACTCATCCCAGGCAGTGTTCAAAGCCCAGAGTAGGTCCCGATTGTTTGCTAGGAAGGACGGGAAACGCCAAGTGCGCGAACGATGATTATGTTGTGCCTGCTGAATGGAGACTGAAATCGGGGAGTGATCAGAAATCGCTATATCGTGTATATCGGAGTCCCTAACGCTTTGTAGTGAGTAAGAGTTGACAAGGAAGTAATCAATTCTGGACAAAGTATGATGGACAGGGGAGTAAAAAGTAAAATCTCTACCATCTGGATGGGTCAGACGCCAAACGTCCGTAAGTTGTAGCGCTTCTGTAAAGTCAGACAATAGTGAGTGACTTGGGGAGAGAGCGGAAGGAGGAGGGCAACTAGGGAAGTCTGGTTTCAATTTGTCTTCCTGAGTGTTCATACATTGGTTGAAATCTCCTCCTAACACCAGTGGAAGGTGCGTAAAATGTGACAGTTTTGAGGACAGATCTTGGAAGAACGGTTTAGGTGCAGAATTTGGTGCATAAACGTTGGCTAAGACTAGAG
Source organism: Staurois parvus (assembly GCF_062004578.1). Lineage (NCBI taxonomy): Eukaryota > Metazoa > Chordata > Amphibia > Anura > Ranidae > Staurois > Staurois parvus. The sequence continues at coordinate 1,031,416 of NW_028318554.1, read as the reverse complement.
GAGAGGAATCCAAGTTAATGTGTACAGCAACGTACCGCCCCTCCTCATCCGTAACTAGCGATCTAATGTCTGGGGTGAGGCGTTTATGTATGAGGATAAGCACCCCCGCCTTGCGGTTGTTTGTAGGTGAGCCCAGTACCTGGCCGACCCATAGTTTTTTCATGCGCGAAAAATCTGATTGGCTTAAATGAGTTTCTTGGAGAAACGCAATATCCGCTTTCAAGCGTTTGAGATGGCGTAGAATGGCCATACGTTTATGGGGTGATCTCAGACCCTTTACATTCCATGAAACTACATGAAGCATGTGGATATAGGCCAAGGGGTGTTCAGCAATGAAGTAGGAGCTCTGTAAGGTGGTAACTCAACGTGTTCCTTTCTAAGATTCCCGATCGCTCGTTGCATTGTTAAAGGTTGGCACAGCATGGGGTCTCCGGGCATATGGATAGTGAAATGGGAAAAGCGACAGAAAGAGGAGGGGGAAGGGGAAAAAACATCTGTCAGAATGACCCAACAGGGGTCAAATACAGACAAAAAATTAACAAACAGCATAAGTTTCATGGACTTCACATTATTCCGCATGATATCTTTGCTCCTTAACCTGCGTTACCGGAGGAGGTAAGATGTAAAACCTGCACCGAAGGGCAGCCTTGTCTATCAGCAAACGGGAAGAGAAGGGAGGCCCCAAAATATTGTGCGGTTCGGCAGCACCTGTGGGTGAGATGCAGCCCGTGCTCAACATCGGCACAGCAGTCAAGAAGAAAAGTAATTGCGCCATAACATTGTGAGCGGATATAAAAACGAGCCAAAGAACCTTAGGTGTATCTAAACAGAACGGAGCATGTAGGTAGCCACAAAATAAGACAGAGGAGTACCATTACATGAATCAATAACCGCGAAAACGTGAACCTGCAGGGAAAATTATCAGCGGGAATTAAGACGGCCTATGTTTTGCCGGTGAGAAGTTGATGCGTTGGCGCTTAGGCGGCTCTTTTCGAGGACTGCGTTGGTCTCTCGGACCGGGGTCACGTGGTGACTGCTGTATTTGTCGAGGGCCCAGGTTGTCGGTTAAATTCTGCAGGAACAAAAGGGCTTCCTCTGGGTGTGTGTACGATTTGGGTTCCCCTGTGGGCGTGGTGAAGCGTAGTGTGGCAGGATATGCCAGAGTGAATTTGACCCCCTTTTGAAACAGTATGGCACAAATTGATTGAAACGCTTTTCTTTTGCGGGAAACTTCTTGGGAATAATCTGCAAAAAGTAAAAGCTTATGCCCATCCAGCTGTAGGGAACGTGAATTACGGAATGAATTTAGTATAGCAAGCCGGTCCGCGTAATTGAGATATTTGACAATTATTGAGCGTGGCGTACGTCTATCATTGGAAGGTGCGCCTAGGCGGTGAGCCCTTTCGACCTGGCATGGTGTCAGTATGCCTAGTGCAGCAGGTATACGTTTAGAGCAGATTTCAGCTAGCAAGCCCGAATTATAGGATTCTGGGAGACCCACTACGCGTAAATTGTTTCTACGTGACCGATTTTCTAAGTCATCCAGTTTGTCCAGAATACTTTGTTGCTCACGTTTAGATTGTGTAACTCCTGCCTGCATAGCTTGAAATTCATCCTCCAAATCAGAGAGGCGGTGTTCTACATCTGAAATGCGCTTTACGTTTTCGCCGAGATCCCTTCTAAGTTGTTCTATGCCTTGGGTCACAGCCCTATCCACAGCCTGTGTAATGGTAGGCAATAGTAGAGAGGCAACGGCTTGTGCAATTTTTTCATAGCCTTGCTGATCTGTAGGACTACAGGTGCCCACAAGCCCCAGTGTGGGGGTATGGGGAGGTTGTGGTTCCCTCCTACCTGATCCATGGTCTGTCCCTGGCTGTGTGTCCATCTCCACATTACTGCTGTCCGCCCTGGGACCTGTGGTGCCACTGCTGCAGCCGCCCACAGCAGCGTGTTCGGCGGCCATCTTGGCTGCAGGAGAGGGAGAGACATCCCTCCCAGGAATCGCGGCGGGATCGTGGCCGGGTGCCGCCGGTTTCAGGTACCGATCCATGGGGATCGGGTAGTGGGTCAACAGGGGGCACCTCTGTGCCTAATGCTGAGGCTCTCTGGTGCAGGAAGCGGGCGTTATATGCCGGGGTATGCCGGAGCCGCGGGATACCGCCCCTGCTACATGCGGCGCCGGAACCGGAAGTCAAGAATTTATTTTAAAAAAATATATAATTAAAAATATATATACAGTATTTTTAGATTTTTTTAACATATAAAAAAGTCATTTTAACATTTAAACGTTTACATATATTTGTAAATGCATTCCGAAAATGTAGATTTGTATTTTTAAAGACATACAGTATATTTGAAATGTATTTTTAAAAATATTTTTCCTAGTTTTTCTAATAAAAACGCATCTCAACATTCAGTATATATATATATATTTATTGAAATATATTTTGAAATATATTGAATAAGGCCAAAATTGTAGCATTTCAAATATATGGCAATATATTTGGGAAGAATATTTTTAAAATATATTTCAAATATATTTTTCTTCCATGTGGAAGAATATAAAAAACACCTTAAGGCTGAACTCCTGGATCAGAAAATGTTATCTAAGTCCGTTCATCCTGAAGAATTTATTTTAAAAAAATATATAATTAAAAATATTTTTTTTTTTAGATTTTTTTTAACATATAAAAAAGTCATTTTAACATTTTAATTTTTGCATATACTTGTAAATGCATTCCGAAAATGTAGATTTGTTTTTTTAAAGACATACAGTATATTTGAAATGTATTTTTAAAAATATTTTTCCTAGTTTTTCTAATAAAAACGCATTTCAACATGCAGTATATATTATATTCCTAGATTGTAAGCTCGAAAGAGCAGGGCCCTCAATCCCCTCATGTTTTGCATTGTATTGGTATTGTTCTGTCACATGTTCTGTCCCCCTTTGTAATGTACAGCGCTGAGCGAACTATTGGCGCTTTATAAATACTGTATAATAATAATAATAATAATATATATATATATTGAAATATATTTTTTAATATATTGAATACGGCCAAAATTGTAGCATTTCAAATATATGGCAATATATTTGGGATGAATAATTTTAAAATATATTTCAAATATATTTTTCTTCCATGTGGGTTTCCTCCAGATCTGTGCAGTAATCCAGAGCAGGGGCGGACTGACCATTTGGAAACTCGGGCGCTGCCCGAGGGCCCGGGGTCAGTAGGGGGCCCCATGAGATGCCCCTGGTACCTTTTTCATAGGCTTTTTTGAGTTTGGGCAAGGACACAGGGGCCCCATGATCCCCTATTGCCCAGGGGCACCATGAGTTGTCAGTCCGCCCCTGATCCAGAGTGACACATTTCCTGTAATAAAGACCACTCACTGCTGCCCTCTCTCCTTGTGCAGGGGGACTGGTCTTGTCTCTGCCCCCTCATGTAGTTTTTTATAGGTAGCCTGTAGTGGGTGCAGCCTGCTGGGCCCCTCCCACTTCTCTTCTCTTTGTACAGGCTATGTACAGCACAATGATGATGTCACTGCTACCTTTATAAGATAATATCTGGGTTTATAAAGACATTTGGTGCACACAAAGTGGATTTATATCATTCTCGTGGCTGCTGAGGAATATATTTGAATACAACTTTTTTGTGCCGCGGGTTCTACTTCAAAGAGATTGTCATGTGAAAAATTCAAACAGCTGCAGAAATGCAATGGGGTTAATTTACTAAATCTGGAGAGTGCAAAATCTAGTGCAGCTCTGCATAGAAACCAATCAGCTTCCAGGTTTTAGTCCTCATGCACACGGGATGTTTTTACAGCGGCTGCTTTTGGCTTTTGACATTTTTTTCTACAGCCAGTAAACCCCCCAGCATGTAATCCTATGTGTCCATCCCCGGCATGTTATCCTAGGTGTCCATCCCCGGCATGTTATCCTATGTGTCCATCCCCGGCATGTTATCCTATGTGTCCATCCCCGGCATGTTATCCTACGTGTCCATCCCCGGCATGTTATCCTACGTGTCCATCCCCGGCATGTTATCCTACGTGTCCATCCCCGGCATGTTATCCTACGTGTCCATCCCCGGCATGTTATCCTACGTGTCCATCCCCGGCATGTTATCCTACGTGTCCATCCCCGGCATGTTATCCTACGTGTCCATCCCCGGCATGTTATCCTGTGTGTCCATCCCCAGCGTGTTATCCTATGTGTCCATCCCCGGCATGTTATCCTACGTGTCCATCCCCGGCATGTTATCCTACGTGTCCATCCCCGGCATGTTATCCTATGTGTCCATCCCCGGCATGTTATCCTACGTGTCCATCCCCGGCATGTTATCCTACGTGTCCATCCCCGGCATGTTATCCTACGTGTCCATCCCCGGCATGTTCTCCTAGGTGTCCATCCCCGGCATGTTATCCTATGTGTCCATCCCCGGCATGTTATCCTATGTGTCCATCCCCGGCATGTTATCCTACGTGTCCATCCCCGGCATGTTATCCTACGTGTCCATCCCCGGCATGTTATCCTACGTGTCCATCCCCGGCATGTTATCCTACGTGTCCATCCCCGGCATGTTATCCTACGTGTCCATCCCCGGCATGTTATCCTACGTGTCCATCCCCGGCATGTTATCCTACGTGTCCATCCCCGGCATGTTATCCTACGTGTCCATCCCCGGCATGTTATCCTGTGTGTCCATCCCCAGCATGTTATCCTATGTGTCCATCCCCGGCATGTTATCCTACGTGTCCATCCCCGGCATGTTATCCTACGTGTCCATCCCCGGCATGTTATCCTATGTGTCCATCCCCGGCATGTTATCCTACGTGTCCATCCCCGGCATGTTATCCTACGTGTCCATCCCCGGCATGTTATCCTACGTGTCCATCCCCGGCATGTTCTCCTAGGTGTCCATCCCCGGCATGTTATCCTATGTGTCCATCCCCGGCATGTTATCCTATGTATCCATCCCCGGCATGTTATCCTACGTGTCCATCCCCGGCATGTTATCCTACGTGTCCATCCCCGGCATGTTATCCTACGTGTCCATCCCCGGCATGTTCTCCTAGGTGTCCATCCCCGGCATGTTATCCTATGTGTCCATCCCCGGCATGTTATCCTACGTGTCCATCCCTGGCATGTTATCCTACGTGTCCATCCCCGGCATGTTATCCTACGTGTCCATCTCCGGCATGTTATCCTAGGTGTCCATCCCCGGCATGTTATCCTACGTGTCCATCCCCGGCATGTTATCCTACGTGTCCATCCCCGGCATGTTATCCTGTGTGTCCATCCCCAGCGTGTTATCCTATGTGTCCATCCCCGGCATGTTATCCTACGTGTCCATCTCGGCATGTTATCCTACGTGTCCATCCCCGGCATGTTATCCTATGTGTCCATCCCCAGCGTGTTAGGAGTCAGCCTCGGACCATCACCTTCTGCAATTAAGGTATATTAAAGCCAACATTTTTTTTCAATTTGGATACCTTTTCATAGGCTTTTTTGAGTTTGGGCAAGGACACAGGGGCCCCATGATCCCCTATTGCCCGGGGGCCCCATGAGTTGTCAGTCCGCCCCTGGGTGTGAGCAAAACCACTATCACTATTGATTTCGTATGACAACCACATTTACCTGTGCTGGAGTATCCATCTGGGGTGACCATACACCGCATTCAGCCATGAACACTTAGATAAGATGATGTACAATAAAAGTCATGAGACATTTAAACTGTTTCCTAACATTTTAATAAAAACAGAGGTCTCAGTTGCATACATTTGCAAATATCTATGCGTGCCAAATCAGAACACCATGGTGTCCACTCACTGAGAGTTCTGGCATTGACGTATATAACAAACTTAGCTCCTCTTTCCCAATTTTGCACCAAACTGAGCAAAAAGAGAAAATGATAATAATAGTCTATAATCCGCTAGTAAGGACCATGTAATAGCACCTTGGCCTCACTAGTGGGGACTAACGCCCCGTATCTAAACCTTTAATAAAATCAGAGCTCTCAGGTGCATACATTTGCAAATATATGAGTAAGCCACACGCCACGCCAAGGCGCCTCTGTATTGTGCGGTCCTAGTCTTATATAGAAAATCATCACATGGGAGACGTATAGCAACGAATTAAGTGAGAACATTGCGCGGTCATGCAACACTGCACCCAAATGAAATTTACATCCCTTTTTTCCCACAAATTGAGCTTTCTTTCAGTGATTTTTTTTTATTTTTTGCACTATAAAAAAATAAAAAATCAAATTTCATCATATATTTAGGCCAAAATGTATTCTGCTCCATCCCAAAAGATCCCAATACGTGTAAATTAATGGGTTTACGTGAACATTATAGCATTTACAAATGGCGGTATATACAGTAAATTTTATTTTTATTTTTTTATACTAGTAATGGCGGCGATCAGCGACTTATAGCGGGACTGCGGTGGGCATTCTGACATTGGGGGGAACTGACTTGGTGTCACTGACATCCCTGTGACACCAATATAGTGATCAGTGCTAATAAAAAGCACTGACACTGTACTAATGGCACTGGGCAGGAAGGGGTTAACATCTGGGGCGATCAAAGGGTTAACTGTGTGTGTTTTACTAGGGAGACATGCTGCTGTGTATCGCTGTGCTGTGCAGAGAATTACATGGGAGACATATAGCAACAAATTAAGTGAGAACAAGTCATTGCGCGGTCATGCAACGCTGCACCCAAATGAAATGTACGTCCTTTTCTTCCCCGCAAATAGAGCTTTCTTTCTGTGGTATTTGATCACCTCTGCGGTTTTTATTTTTTGCGCTATAAAAGAAAAACGACAATTTTGAGAAAAAAACTATATTTTTGACTTTTTGCTATTAAACATGTCTAGTAAAAAATAAAAAAAAATCTAATTTCATCATAAATTTAGTCCAAAATGTATTCTGCTCTGTGTCTTTGCTAAAAAATCCCAGTAACTGAAAACGAATTGGTTTATGTGAAAGTCATAGCGTCTACAAATGGCGGTATATATAGTAGGATTTGTTATTTTTTTTATACTAGTAATGGCGGCGATCAGCGACTTATAGCGGGATTTCGGGACTGCGGCGGGCATTCTGACACTGGGGGGGGGTCTGACTGCTACTGACATCCCCAGTGACACCAATACAGTGATCAGTGCTAATAAAAATAAAAAGCACTGACACTGTACTAATGACACTGGACAGGAAGGGATTAACATCTGGGGCGATCAAAGGGTTAACTGTGTGCTGTTTTACTGTAAACACACTGCTTTGTATGGCTCTGCTATACACGTTGCTTCCTATGGGGGTACTCATGCAAGCTTACTCCTGAGCCCCGCTGCCTGCATCTATAGACACATACAGTAAGGTTGGCCTAGCCCACTGCTCCCTCGTTTTTGATTGGCAGCAGCAAGAGCCAATGGCTTCTGTTGCTGTCTCTCTGCCCTGTGAGGAGACAGAATGGAGAGAGCTGCTGCTCTCATGCACGGTGCTGGATCAATATTGGGCTCAGGTAAGTATAGAAGTAGGCTGGGGGGATCCTTGAAACAGAAAATGTTTTAAATTAATGAAGAAAATGAATTAAAGTAAAAACCCTTAAAATTTTAGAACCACTTTGAGGGATAATTGTACATTTATACAGTTATCCTTTATTCCCCAACACCCCACCTCAGTCCCCACCAAAACGTCCTATACTCACCTGTCCGCTCTCCTGGAAGAGCCACTCTACCCCACATATCCCGTGCTAATGATTCTCCAGGCTGGTCCTTTGTTTCTTTTGTGCATATGCAGAAAAATCCCATTCATTCCAAAGGAGAGGCTGTTTATTGATGGGACAAACAACAGACAGCTTGTAAAGCTACAACAGGGAACAAAAGGAAATCTCTCATAGGTTAGACTGCACCATCACAACAAATTAAAACACTTTGATGGAGCTATTTCAAGAAAATGCAGCATTATAGCCACTAGATGGAGCTGACGATCATAGGAAATACAAATATTAGACACCATACAGTGATTATTTGTGATCGCTGTGTGAATGGTTCAGAAAATTGCACGGTAATTTTTTTTTTTTCAATAAATAGAGTAATGTCAGAAATATAACTGACATTACTCTATTACAATTTGGTTGAGGTATTTCAAGAAAATGTATTTATTTATTTATTTCAGGTACTTATATAGTGCTGTCCATTTACACAGAGCTTTACATATATATTGTACATTCACATCAGTCCCTAACCCTCAAGGGGCGTACAATCTAAGGTTCCTAACTCACATTCATACATACACATACTAGGGACAATTTAGACAGGAGCCAATTTACCTACCAGCATATCTTTGGAGTGTGGGAGGAAACCGGAGTACCCGGAGGAAACCCACGCAAGCACAGGGAGAACAAGAAAATGCTGCATTATAGCCACTAGATGGAGCTGACGATCATAGGAAATACACATATTAGACACCATACAGTGATTATTTGTGATCACTGTGTGAATGGTTCAGGAAATTGCATGGTAATTTTTTTTTTCTATAAATAGAGTAAAGTCAGAAATATAACTGACATTACTCTTTTACAATTTGGTTGCGGTATTTCAAGAAAATGTATTTATTTATTTATTTCAAGTACTTATATAGCGCTGTCTGTTTACACATATATATTGTACATTCACATCAGTCCCTAATCCTCAAGGGGTGTACAATCTAAGGTCCCTAACTCACATTCATACACATACTAGGGACAATTTAGACAGGAGCCAATTAACCTACCCGCATGTCTTTGGAGTGTAGGAGGAAACAGGAGTACCCGGAGGAAACCCACACAGGCACAGGGAGAACAAGAAAATGCTGCATTATAGCCACTAGATGGAGCTGATGATCATAGGAAATACAAATATTAGACACCATACAGTTATTATTCGTGATCGCTGTGTAATTGGTTCAGGAAATGGCACGGCAAGTTTTATATATATATATATATATATATATATATATATATATATATATAAATAGAGTAATGTCAGAAATATAACTGACATTACTCTATTATAATTTGGTTGAGGTATTTCAAGAAAATGCTGCATTATAGCCACTAGATGGAGCTGACGATCATAGGAAATACACATATTAGACACCATACAGTGATTATTTGTGATCGCTGTGTGAATGGTTCAGGCAATTGTACAGCCAATTTTTTTTTTCTATAGAGTAATGTCAGAAATATAACTGGCGTCTAATTACCATCCCTCTTAGATTGTACGATCTAACGAGCAGGGCCCTCTGAGTCCTCCTGTATTCATGTGTATTGTGATCGCCCTTAGGTAGTAAAGTGCTGTGTAAACTGTTGGCGCTCTATAAATCCTGTATAATAATAATAATCATTGCTGATGGTCCATTAGGAACACTACAACTTCTGCGCCCAGGACCCCCGGCTCGGAGCCATCATCCTGTCTGCAAAGCTGGAGCAGAAAGCGGAGAGGCTGCGACTAATACTAAGGTAAGAGGTGCAGAATATGAAATGTCTAGAAGAGTCGATGTGACCACCTCTAATAATTCAGCCATGTTTGGATCCCGGCGTCCCAAATCACCCTCTAGCTTAGGAGTCCGCTAAAAGAAAAAAAAAATCAGTCAATGTAAAAGCATTCGACAAATCGGCGACCCAGCGAACAATAGCGCACCACAGCCGTGTAGTTTATTTTCTGTTATTGCACTCATAGTTGTATTGATAATGGCAAAGGTAAACTCATGAATTATACATCACCAATGTCCAGGGGTGGACTGACCATTTGGAAACTTGGGCACTGCCCGAGGGCCCGGGGTCAGTAGGGGGCCCCATGAGATGCCCCTGGTACCTTTTTCATAGGCTTTTTTTGAGTTTGGGCAAGGACACAGGGGCCCCATGATCCCCTATTGCCCAGGGGCCCCATGAGTTGTCAGTCCGCCCCTGCCAATGTCACAGCGATTCTTGCGTCTCAGCAGTTTTTGTGATAAATTATATTTAGGGGGAATATTTTAGGAAATTAATTCAGCATAAAACAGACGTCTGTATTTTTTCATATCTCTGTCTCCTCTAAATGACAAGTAAAGTCACTGAGCTAGTACAGTTTTAACTTTGCGTGTGTATGAAGGCTTTGAAAAACAGGTTTTAACGATGAACCACGGTATATTCATGTCTACGAGGTCAGCAGCTCATAAGCTTCTTTTAAGAATAAGCAATTGGAATGTAATAAGATATGCAGTAAGAGCAAAGAAAGAATATGTCTTTTATAAAGAAAATCATGTCTAATCTATAATATAGTTAGTTGGATAATTATTTCATAAGACGCACCTGACCATAAGACGCACCTAGGTTTTAGAGGAGGAAAACAAGAAAAAAAATATTCTGAACCAATGGACTGCAGACATAGTACAGGGGATGACCAGAGACTGCGGACACAGTACAGGGGATGACCAGAGACTGCGAACACAGTACAGGGGATGACCAGAGACTGCGGACACAGTGCAGGAGATGACCAGAGACTGCGGACACAGTGCAGGAGATGACCAGAGACTGCGGACACAGTACAGGGGATGACCAGAGACTGCGGACACAGTACAGGGGATGACCAGAGACTGCGTACACAATACAGGAGATGACCAGAGACTGCGAACACAGTACAGGGGATGACCAGAGACTGCGGACACAGTACAGGAGATGACCAGAGACTGCGGACACAGTGCAGGGAATGACCAGAGACTGCTGACACAGTGCAGGGAATGACCAGAGACTGCGGACACAGTGCAGGGAATGACCAGAGACTGCAGACACAGTGCAGGAGATGACCAGAGACTGCGGACACAGTGCAGGAGATGACCAGAGACTGCGGACACAGTACAGGAGATGACCAGAGACTGCGGACACAGTACAGGAGATGACCAGAGACTGCGGACACAGTGCAGGGAATGACCAGAGACTGCGGACACAGTGCAGGGAATGACCAGAGACTGCGGACACAGTGCAGGGAATGACCAGAGACTGCGGACACAGTGCAGGAGATGACCAGAGACTGCGGACACAGTGCAGGGAATGACCAGAGACTGTAGACAGTGCAGGGAATGACCAGAGACTGCAGACAGTGCAGGGGATGACCAGAGACTGCAGACAGTGCCGGGGATGACCAGAGACTGCAGACAGTGCCGGGGATGACCAGAGACTGCAGACAGTGCAGGGAATGACCAGAGACTGCTGACCTTTGGGGAGGGAGGGGGAGCGGGTACCTGAATTTGACAGGTACCCGCTCCCACTTCCGCGGAGTTATCCTTTTCTCTTCTTCCCGGGCCGGCTTCTGTGACAGCCGGGTGCCCACTGCGCATGTGCGAGGAGCGCTGCGCTTTGTGAATGGCCCGGCGCTTTCTGGGACCTGTCATGTGTCCCAGAAGACACCGGATCATTCACAAAGCGCAGCGCATGCGCAGTGGGCACCCGGCTGTCACAGAAGCCAGCGCGGGAAGACTGTGCAGCGCTGGAGCAAGGAACAGGTAAGGCCCTGCAGAAGAGAACAGCTGAGCGGCCGGCCCGGTATTCTGACATGGTGACGGCAGAAATACCGGACCGGCCGCTTTATATTCGCTCCATAAGACGCACTGACATTTTCCCCCCTTTTTTGGGGGGAAAAAAGTGCGTCTTATGGAGCGAAAAATACGGTAATTAATTTATTAGTTAGGAATAGTGTGTGATAAGTTTAATATCAATTATTGTTGGTTATATTTATGCATTTATGTGATCATTGTTGTTTCTAAAGATATGTGAAGCCATTGTATATCACGTATCATGTATTTCTGTCGTCTGAGAGGTTCGAAGATAACGTCACACTAAGAGGTATAAGTATAGAAGATGTACAAAAAAGGCTTTTACTTATTTAGCTCACACTGAATTAGGAAATAACTGTTTAATGGGTTGGTCTGGTAAAATATATATAAGATGTGCCTTAGAGATAGAGGGACACACACACTCACAGACACACATCCATACATTATACAGCTGACACGCACTGACATTTTTGTTTTCTTATGCAGGCCATAGACGGGTCGAAAATCGGCCGATTTTTCTTTAAAAAAATGAAAAATCGGTCATTCAAGCGGCCAACGTCACCAGCAATGGTAAAAAAAAATCGGACGATTTTCATCCCGTCTACAGCCGGCAAAAAGTGTCCCTGCAGAGAGCTCCACTATTTCTTTGACAGTTCCTTGACATTTATAGTGGTTGCAACATTGTATCTATTTGTATCCATTTAGGATACAGATGTTTTTATTCGGAAACAAATAGATACATTGTTGCAACCGCTGTAAATGTCAAGGAACTGTCAAAGAAATAGCGGAGCTCTCTGCAGGGACACTTTTTGCCGGACTGGAATTCCTCTTGTTCTTCATCCTCCTCTTCTTCATCCTCTTCTTCTTCTTCATCCTCTTCTTCTTCTTCTTCATCCTCTTCTTCATCCTCTTCTTCATCTTCTTCATCTTCTTCTTCATCCTCTTCTTCTTCATCCTCTTCTTCTTCCTCTTCTTCATCCTCTTCTGCATCCTCTTCTTCTTCCTCTTATTCCTCTTCTTCTTCATCCTCTTCTTCATCTTCCTCTTCTTCTTCATCCTCTTCTTCTTCTTCATCCTCTTCTTCATCCTCTTCTTCTTCTACTTCATCCTCTTCTTCTTCTTCCACTTCTTCTTCTTCCTCTTCTTCCTCATCCTCTTCTTCATCCTCTTCTTCTTCATCCTCTTCTTCTTCTTCCACTTCTTCTTCTTCATCCTCTTCTTCTTCTTCGTCCTCTTCTTCTTTTTCATCCTCTTCTCTTCCTCTTCTCCTTCTTCCTCTTCTTCTTCTTCTTCTTCATCCTCTTCTCTTCCCCTTCTCCTTCTTCCTCTTCTTCTTCATCCTCTTCTTCATCCTTTTCCTCTTCTTCTTCTTCTTCATCCTCTTCTTCTTTTTCTCTTCATCCTCTTCTTTTTTCTTCTTCTTTTTGTCTTCCTCTTGCAGGTCACTGCTCATGCGCAGATTTTTTTATCGGTAAAAGATCGGCCGATTTGCCCATCATTGCCACGAAAATCGGCCGATCTGCAAAATCGGCCAATTTTTTTCCAACTTTACAGATAAAAAAAATCTGCCAAAATACCGAAAAACGGCTGAATATTTAGCCCACTAACGATCCGAAAATCGACCGATTTTATTTTCGGCCGAAAAATCGTCCGATTTTATTTTTGCCCGAAAAAATCGTCCGATTTTATTTTCGGCCGAAAAATCGTCCGATTTTATTTTCGGCCGAAAAATCGTCCGATTTTATTTTCGGCCGAAAAATCGGCCGATTTCATTTTCGGCCGAAAAATCGGCCGATTTTATTTTCGGCCGAAAAATCGGCCGATTTTATTTTCGGCCGAAAATAAAATCGGTCGATTTTCGGATCGTTAGTGGGCTAAATGTTCGGCCGTTTTTCGGTATTTTGGCAGATTTTAGTTCTCCTCATTTTTCGTTGTTTTAGATACATCGGCTTATACTGTCTGTTTCATATTATATTTTGCTGGCGAATTTTAGCTGTGCTGATATTTATTTTATTGAGCTCATTTAGTTATTTACCATTTACCATTGTTCCCTTTTATGACACTTTGTTCACCATATTATAATACGTACTTATTTATGTAGATATGATGATAGGTATATAAATTTTTAATAATACGAGATGGGAGTTTTTATCCCCTTTATGGTTTATATTTCTTATTTATGAATTTTTTCACATCCATCCCTATTTTTAATATTGTTTGATCATTTTATGTATATTGTCTTAATTCATACTTAAACCGGCCATTCAGGGTGACAGAGGATATGTTCCTTCAATTTGGTCATAATTGGGCCACATTCCATTTTATTTACATCCTCTAGGTGGCAGCATTGTTATGGCCCATCACAGTGCATTACTTATCCTCATGAGAAAATATCATCCATTTTTTCCCCCTAATAACTCCCTGGGGTCAGTGGATGTTTTCAATTCTCACTTTTTACGGCCACATTATGGTTAAGATCATCTATTTAACCAAATGCGATATCTAACTTCTGCATATCACCTGGAACACATCCTCTCACTCCTGTTAATATATGATCCACAACAAAACGGCCCATATCACGGCCTATTGCGCATGCGCGATCTTAAATTGCCCTTTTTCGACATAACAGCCGCGAACACCTAGCGCGCATGCGTGGGAAGCCCGCGGTGACGCGGGACCGCGATACAGCGCATGCACGCTCTACTATATATATAGATCATTTAGATGATCTATATATATAGTACCCTTTACCCTTTGATAATGTGTGATTTTATTCATTTATTTATTTACGTCATCTTAATCTGTATACTATAGCGCTGCATTTTATTGATTATTTTGTATATTATTGGAGGATTTAAGGTATTCCCTCTTATCTTGCTGGCTGCTTATCCTGTTTGTTGTTTTAGATGTTACCCAGCGCTCGTATATTTACTGCTTTATATATTATTTATGCGCCCCACGCTTGTTCAACTGTGTATGACCCCGGCAGGGGCGGACAGACCATTTGGAAACTCGGGCACTGCCCGAGGGCCCGGGGTCAGTAGGGGGCCCCATGAGATGCCCCTGGTACCTTTTTTTCATAGGCTTTTTTGAGTTTGGGCAAGGACACAGGGGCCCCATGATCCCCTATTTCCCGGGGGCCCCATGAGTTGTCAGTCCACCCCTGGACTCCGGCTAGCCCTGACTACTCCTTTGTTCTGCACATGTATATATTGGGTGAAGGTTTTTGTTGTTTGGTTGTTGCTTGCACTGTGTGTTTGTATATCGGTGTGTCTCACAAACAAATTACATTATTTACATCACTCCTGAAGCCTGATATTCCCTGTGTCAGTCCACACATCTCTGGTCATATCCGGATTACTGACAACCACTTTACCCATCAAAGGAACTCTTTTCTTTGTTAATTGTATGCAGGTCACCTGAGTATTTGGGGAATCGCCTGTTTATCTAATTAGACATTTTAAAGGGTACATTGTATACATGCTTCAGGATGATAAAGAGTGTGATTTGACCAAACAAGAAGTATCTGTTGATGGTAATTAGACTCCAGGTGGTATTATATGGTGAAAGGATGACTTGATTACCTGGTAAACACTATAGCAGGGGCGGACTGACCATATGGAAACTCGGGCACTGCCGGAGGGCCCGGGGTCAGTAGCGGGCCCCATGAGATGACCCTGGTACCTTTTTCGTAGGCTTTTTTGAGTTTGGGCAAGGACACAGGGGCCCCATGATCCCCTATTGCCCCGGGGGCCCCATGAGTTGTCAGTCCACCCCTGCACTATAGTGACCTTAATTGTTATCTATAGTAATGACAAGTGAAGTCTTTTCATGGAAGATCAAAAGTGTTTTGTCAGCCAATCAGAAACCCTCCAGTAAACCGTATTTCAAGGGAAGTTATTCTGGCTGGGAGAGGAGCTTCTTCTTTTCATTAGTATGGGAGCGCGGGTATAGATCATATCTCACATTATTGCATGCATGGAAGCTACCGAGGTGCGTATTATAGATCGGACATATGCTGGACGGTGTAGGATCTCTATGCTTGATGTGAAGTATCTTAAATGGGACTCTGAGGGCTGTTGTTCATTGTAAGTACTTTTATAAATATATACACTCGTCATCCGTCCTCATCATGATATAAGACAACAGTAATCCCCTTTACCACAATTTAGCAGAATGGATAATTGACTGAATTTTTCGGCCGAAAAATCGGCCGATTTTATTTTAGGCCGGAAAAATCGGCCGATTTTATTTTCGGCCGAAAAAATGGCCCGATTTTATTTTCGGCCGAAAAAATGGCCCGATTTTATTTTCGGCCGAAAAAATGGCCCGATTTTATTTTCGGCCGAAAAAATGGCCCGATTTTATTTTCGGCCGAAAAAATGGTCCGATTTTATTTTCGGCCGAAAAAATGGCCCGATTTTATTTTCGGCCGAAAAAATGGCCCGATTTTATTTTCGGCCGAAAAAATGGCCCGATTTTATTTTCGGCCGAAAAAATGGCCCGATTTTATTTTCGGCCGAAAAAATGGTCCGATTTTATTTTCGGCCGAAAAAATGGCCCGATTTTATTTTCGGCCGAAAAATCGACCGATTTTATTTTCGCCTGTAAAATCGGTCTATTTTCGGATCGTTAGTGGGCTAAATGTTCGGCCGTTTTTCGGTATTTTGGCAGATTTTAGTTCTCATTTTTCGTTGTTTTAGATACATCGGCTTATACTGTCTGTTTCATATTATATTTTACTGGCGAATTTTAGCTGTGCTGATATTTATTTTATTGAGCTCATTTAGTTATTTACCATTTACCATTTGTTCCCTTTTATGACACTTTGTTCACCATATTATAATACGTACTTATTTATGTATATATGATGATAGGTATATATATTTTTAATAATACGAGATGGGAGTTTTTATCCCCTTTATGGTTTATATTTCTTATTTATGAATTTTTTCACATCCATCCCTATTTTTAATATTGTTTGATCATTTTATGTATATTGTCTTAATTCATACTTAAACCGGCCATTCAGGGTGACAGAGGATATGTTCCTTCAATTTGGTCATAATTGGGCCACATTCCATTTTATTTACATCCTCTAGGTGGCAGCATTGTTATGGCCCATCACAGTGCATTACTTATCCTCATGAGAAAATATCATCCATTTTTTCCCCCTATTAACTCCCTGGGGTCAGTGGATGTTTTCAATTCCCACTTTTTACGGCCACATTATGGTTAAGATCATCTATTTAACCAAATGCGATATCTAACTTCTGCATATCACCTGGAACACATCCTCTCACTCCTGTTAATATGTGATCCACAACAAAACGGCCCATATCACGGCCTATTGCGCATGCGCGATCTTAAATTGCCCTTTTTCGACATAACAGCCGCAAACACCTAGCGCGCATGCGTGGGAAGCCCGCGGTGATGCGGGACCGCGATACAGCGCATGCGCGCTCTACTATATATATAGATCATTTAGATGATCTATATATATAGTACCCTTTACCCTTTGATAATGTGTAATTTTATTCATTTATTTATTTCCCTCATCTTAATCTGTATACTATAGCGCTGCATTTTATTGATTATTTTGTATATTATTGGAGGATTTAAGGTATTCCCTCTTATCTTGCTGGCTGCTTATCCTGTTTGTTGTTTTAGATGTTACCCAGCGCTCGTATATTTACTGCTTTATATATTATTTATGCGCCCCACGCTTGATCAACTGTGTATGACCCCGGCAGGGGCGGACAGACCATTTGGAAACTCGGGCACCGCCCGAAGGCCCAGGCTTAGTAGGGGGCCCCATGAGATGCCCCTGGTACCTTTTTCATAGGCTTTTTTGAGTTTGGGCAAGGATACAGGGGCCCCATGATCCCCTATTTCCCGGGGGCCCCATGAGTTGTCAGTCCACCCCTGGACTCCGGCTAGCCCTGACTACTCCTTTGTTCTGCACATGTATATATTGGGTGAAGGTTTTTGTTGTTTGGTTGTTGCTTGCACTGTGTGTTTGTATATCGGTGTGTCTCACAAATAAATTACATTATTTACATCACTCCTGAAGCCTGATATTCCCTGTGTCAGTCCACACATCTCTGGTCATATCCGGATTACTGACAACCACTTTACCCATCAACAGAACTCTTTTCTTTGTTAATTGTATGCAGGTCACCTGAGTATTTGGGGAATCGCCTGTTTATCTAATTAGACATTTTAAAGGGTACATTGTATACATGCTTCAGGGTGATAAAGAGTGTGATTTGACCAAACAAGAAGTATCTGTTGATGGTAATTAGACTCCAGGTGGTATTATATGGTGAAAGGATGACTTGATTACCTGGTAAACACTATAGCAGGGGCGGACTGACCATATGGAAACTCGGGCACTGCCGGAGGGCCCGGGGTCAGTAGGGGGCCCCATGAGATGACCCTGGTACCTTTTTCGTAGGCTTTTTTGAGTTTGGGCAAGGACACAGGGGCCCTATGATCCCCTATTGCCCGGGGGCCCCATGAAATGTCAGTCCACCCCTGCACTATAGTGACCTTAATTGTTATCTATAGTAATGACAAGTGAAGTCTTTTCATGGAAGATCAAAAGTGTTTTGTCAGCCAATCAGAAACCCTCCAGTAAACCGTATTTCAAGGGAAGTTATTTTGGCTGGGAGAGGAGCTTCTTCTTTTCATTAATATGGGAGCATGGGTATAGATCATATCTCACATTATTGCATGCATGGAAGCTACCGAGGTGCATATTATAGATCGGACATGTGCTGGACGGTGTAGGATCTCTATGCTTGATGTGAAGTATCTTCAATGGGACTCTGAGGGCTGTTGTTCATTGTAAGTACTTTTATAAATATATACACTCGTCATCCGTCCTCATCATGATATAAGACAACCGTAATCCCCTTTACCACAATTTAGCAGAATGGATAATTGGCTGAATGATCAGATAGTGAGTAGTTGTAACTTGCAGTTTACCAAACAGGTGCAGTAAGAAGCAATAAGGTTCAGGATTGCAAAAAACATGCCGTGTCTCTGTGATTGAAACAGGGTAACATGGGGCTGCATAGAGTAGTCTCTGTGATGGGTAGGAGGCATTTGCATCTGTTTGATAAAATTCAGGTTAAATCTACCATATCTGATCATTTTGCTAAGATTAACAATGCAAATGGTCTAAATTGCATGAGGGTGAGCAGACAATGCAGAACAATAATAGTCTGACTATGAAGCTGTAGCATCTTTTTATTCATTTTGTTTTTTTTATTTTTTTATTTTTATATATATAACTTTTATTTGATTTTCCAGTACACTAGGAGAGCGCAGATGTCTGGGCTGCTCTCGTTGCCGTGTGCTCGGAGCCGTTCATACCTGCTGGCGTCCCTATGAGGGACTAGCTGTCCGGACTGCTCTCATTGCCGTGTGCGAGGAGCCATTCAACCCGCTAGCATCACCAGGAGAGCGCGGGTGTCCGTGCCGCTCTTGTTGCCGTGTGCGAGGAGCCATTCAACCCGCTAGCATCACCAGGAGAGTGCGGGTGTCCGTGCCGCTCTTGTTGCCGTGTGCTCGGAGCCATTCAACCCGCTAGCGTCACCAGGAGAGTGCGGGTGTCCGTGCCGCTCTTGTTGCCGTGTGCTCGGAGCCATTCAACCCGCTAGCATCACCAGGAGAGCGCGGGTGTCCGTGCCGCTCTTGTTGCCGTGTGCTCGGAGCCGTTCATACCTGCTGGCGTCCCTATGAGGGACTGGCTGTCCGGACTGCTCTCATTGCCGTGTGCGAGGAGCCATTCAACCCGCTAGCATCACCAGGAGAGTGCGGGTGTCCGTGCCGCTCTTGTTGCCGTGTGCTCGGAGCCATTCAACCCGCTAGCGTCACCAGGAGAGTGCGGGTGTCCGTGCCGCTCTTGTTGCTGTGTGCTAGGAGCCGTTCAACCTGCTGGCGTCGCCAGGAGACCGCAGGTGTCCGGACCGCTCTCGTTGCCGTGTGCTCGGAGCCGTTCAACCTGCTGGCGTCGCCAGGAGACCGCAGGTGTCCGGACCGCTCTCGTTGCCGTGTGCTCGGAGCCGTTCAACCTGCTGGCGTCACTGAGAGGGCATCGGCAGAAGCACAGAAAAATTCAGGACTGGAGAACACAGGATCGGTAAGCTTGGAGCAGGGAGGGTAAGCAGTTGCTGGATCATCTTTAATATAATACTTTTTAAATTTAGAGTTGGCTGATTAGATTACGTAGAATCCAATCCAACAGCCTTCCAATCCAGACTTCAATAGGTAACTCTATGGGATGTTGGATTGGTATTGTAAAAAGGGGAAAACCAATAAATTTCACCAGCACACCATTAGGTTCAAAACTATAAGTAAAATTATTGCATATGAAATTGTATATTACCTCCATCCTGGGGAAAAAAAAAAGAAAAGCATTTGTACCAGCTAAACATATAGACAAATGATAATAATTATATTAAATCAAACTGTTACAACAACCATCTTTAAAATCATCTCCAAGATTTGCAATTCTACATCTACACTGATTACTGTAAACAATGTTTCTGCTTCAATTCTAATTCTATCCTAAAGCCGTACGGTCAGATCGCAATGTTTCTCTTACCTTGCTCCTGTGTCGACTGCAACTTCACACCTCTGAGCGCTTTCTTATACCAAACCCATCCACCAATCACAGCGCAGAACGTGTTACATGAACTGATAATTGCATCAGCTGGGGATTTCCAATCTTCTACATCTCTCTGGGTGGGGAGGAGGATTTTTGTTTCCTTTTCTTGGAAATGTAGAAGAATGGTTTCGTTTCTTGATTGTTTTGTCTTTTGTGGGTTTTTTTTCTTTTTTTTGTAGTTTAAAGTGATGTTCCCGTGTACCTATTATTCTGTAACCTCCGGTTCACATATATGCGGCCGTGTGGGCCGCGTTTTGCACAGGCACGAGAGCCCATTCATTTGAATGGATTCCCGTGCCCATGACACACAGGGAAGAAGTCCCAGCACTTCTTTGGAAAACGCAGCCCACACGGGAATCTCAGTTGCCAGTACGGTTGCGTATTTCAAGGGAAGTTATTTTGGCTGGGAGAGGAGCTTCTTCTTTTCATTAGTATGGGAGCACGGGTATAGATCATAACTCACATTATTGCATGGATGGAAGCTACCGAGGTGCATATTATAGATCGGACATGTGCTGGACGGTGTAGTATCTCTATGCTTGATGTGAAGTATATTAAATTGGACTCTGAGGGCTGTTGTTCATTGTAATATTTACAAGTATTCAGCTGGATTTCTGTCATCTGTTGCAAATATCTTTATCCAAATAAATGCAACTCTCTGGAAAAGAACTGTGGGACTAGTTGCTGCGAGAAGAGTACATATATATATATATATATATATATATATATATATATATATATATATCATTCCTCCTCCTTATTACTATAAGACAAGAGATTTGTTTTATGAACTGTTCCTGTGTGGACATATAATAATATAGGACAACAGATTGGTACTTTTAATATAAGACAACAGATTGGTACTTTTAATAGAAGACAACAGATTGGTGCCATCCAAGTGACCAGAAGAGCATTTTCAGATTCAGTAACAGTGGTGACAACAGTCGTGTGAGGTGGACCCAGAATCTGTGCTGTGACTCTAATGTCTGGTTGGGACTTAAGAGTCTGACCCACAAGTTGAAGATGTTTTGAAACCGCAGAAATATCTGGAGACTGAAAAACTGTACAAAAGTTTGTGCCTTGAACCAGGAGACCAGAAATTGACACCGAGGAAGTAACTTCAAGACAGAGCCCCAAATGTGGTGAGTGAATATTTCCTTTATGTAATTATTAGTCTTATAGTCAAAATGCTTACTAAGTGTGAAGATAGTATCCATTCTGACAGAGTTAACGGATGGGTGTTAAAATGTATTAAACGCCATGGTGGTCCCTTTGACATGCCAGAAAAATGTAAGCAGACATGGACTTTAATGAAGGAATTTTTAGAGAAAAATGTTTTTGATAGCAAAATTTCAGAAAGTAAGAGAAAAGGTTGTATTGTGCAGGGCTTGTTATCTCGCTGTTTAACTTTAGAAAATTCTGTGATAGGAAAAGGCAATGAAATTGCCCAGTTACAGAATGCAGTTGATAGTAGTAACAAGAGCTGTGAGATATTAAAGAACCAATCAGAAGCGGAGGCTGTTCATTTAAAATTGCATGCAGTTACTATTGAGGAAGCATTGATTGAGAAATCTAAACTTGGTGAAGAATTATCAGAGGAAATTGAGAAACTAAAATTAAGAATTATGGAATTGGAGAGAAATTCACAAGAATGCAGATATGCATCAAATCTAAAATCCAGCAATCTGCTACAAAATACAAACTTAAACTTCCCAATAAATGATAAAGAATCTCATATCGAATCTGATAATTTGTTGCCAGCTGCACCCACTGTGACTACCCCAGTTAACAACAATAGTAATAATCCCGGTGAAGTACGGCTTGTAATGAAACCTTTGAAACCAAAAGAATTATGCACAATTCTTAAAGAAATAGGAATGGTTCCTCGCCATGATTTAAACAGATTTTTAAAATGGTTTTGTGACTTGCAGCATCCAGAGATATGTACAATGTAAATCCATCTGATGTAGAAAGAGTTGTGCAAAATTCTATAGGTCGTGGGCTTTGGTTTAGAATTAATCAGATCTGTATTCAGCCTCTAACAACAAGAGCTATATTCCTGGAATTATTGTGTGTATTGTATGGTATACATTCTGATGTTACTATTCATGGGAGGATCAAACAAATGCTGAATGAATCTCCCTATGAATAGGATAGCTACTATATGGAAATGTTGGTTGGTTATAGTGCTGCATTGGAGCATGGAGGTTTGATACACAGGAGTATGGTTCTAGGTGCTTTGTGTGAGGATGTCCAGGAAAATATTTTATTGGTTACCCCAAATCCTCATGATTTAAATGACATGTTATTAAGAGCAGATCATTTATGGAGAAAATCAAACAAGAAGGCTTAAAAGTTGATGTAGCCACATTGTTTAGGACAAATAATCCAAACAGCCGAGGGGGATTTACCAGGTCAAAGAATTGTGATCAAAATAATAATAAGCAAAAGTCCAAGACCTGAATACCATTTTATCAGTTGAAAGAGTAATATGACCATTTGAAAATTGAATATAATAAAATGAAGGCAGACCGTGACAAATGATTGGAAGCAAATGCAAATCTTCACAAACAGTTGAGGAGAGTACAAGGTGTCATAAATGTAGACATAGCAGAAGGTGAAGGTCCTTCAGATCTGTCTTTGAATGTAAATTAGACCTCTATGGGGGTGAATTAGCTTGAAACTGTAAAGATGTAAATAATACCTTGCGTTATCTTCAAGCACAATATTTAAGGACGTGACCAATAAACCTTTGTTTGAGAATTTCTTGTCTTTCAGATGTTGAAGACGTATGAATATGTGTGACCAGAAATACTTGTTTGCAAGTGAAAGACAGAAGGATGAGAAATCTAAACAATCTATGTGAAACTGTTTTGCTAATGGGGGAGGAACAAGAAAATGTCTTATTTTGCACTGACACCTCTATAAAATTAATTACGAGGACTTTACGAATAATGGACTCTTTCAATTGCCATCAAGCAATGGACTTTACATTGTGACCTTTTTGTTCTATTCTATTTAATTGTTTTTTCTTTCTTTCTTATTTTCATTATCAGTTATCTCTTGATTAGGGGCAGACTGATCATTTGGAAACTCGTGCACTGCCCGAGGGCCCCGGGTCAGTAGGGGGCCCCATGAGATGCCCCTGGTACCTTTTTCATAGGTTTTTTTGGGCAAGGACACAGGGGCCCCATGATCCCCTATTCCCATGAGTTGTCAGTCCGCCCCTGCTCTTGATCTTTGTCTTAAAACCGGAAAGAGGCATTTAAACCTGATAATCATTTTAAAACCACCTGTATGTAACTCCTGAGGTGAGATGCTACAAAATGGCTTTGCATGGCATAACTTATTGGGTGTCTGAGTATTTGCACACTGAAGCTCAGACTGGGTAGAATAAGTCTAGAATATAATACTTTGGGAGGCTTTCTCTAAAAATATAAGAGGGATGAGTGAAAGTTATCACTCCGGTCAGAATTTGAATTTTATTGAATCAGTTGTTTATAATATGCTGAAGGCTATGACATGTATGGATGTAAGGAACTTTCTACTTTCATGGTGAAGTTACTGGCAAGAATTTCTTCTGCTGCTTTGTCTGGACGGATGATCTGATAAGCATAAATGTCAAGCTGATACTATATTATTATACAGTATTTATATAGCGCTAAAAGGTTTGCTATATAAACCATTTTAGGATTCTGTTCAGTGGAATTATATACTGAATGATCACAGTAACTGCTCTATTGAAGGCAATATGGGGTCGTCCTACAGCAAAATGGTGAAAGCAAATCGCTGCAGGCGGAAGTTTCATTTTGGATTTTTGATGAAGATTGCTACAGCTGATCAATTCATCTTTAAAAATGAAAACCCCTGTGCATTGAATGGCGACAATCCTGGATGTATGTGGATTGGAGCAATTACTTTCAGTGGACCAAGCAATTACTTTCAGTAAGATGGTGAAAGATGATTTATGTATAAATCCTATATAATAATAATGTAAAAAGTCCAACCCAGGACTGGACTGTGAGGTCAGCTTATCATTACCCAATACTCATGACTGTGGTGGGATACACGGAAGAAACTACAAGCCATGGAATAGGCCTTCCAGCTATATGGGCCACTGATGTTTACCAAATCCTGTGCTTGTCATGGTCTAAAGTATTATCTAATAACTGATTTACAGGGAAATTTTAGAGGCTGGTGAAGAGAGATGCAACCAGTTTCAATTTGAATAATAGTGCTGCGCTCCTAATTTATAATACAGCATGGCTGTGAACGGCACACACGCTGGCTGTGAGAGATCGTGGATACTATATTCAAAACGCTTGTTATTTTATATTACATGTGAGTGCATATGGGCACAAATTAACCTCCCTGGCGGTCTGATTATTTCAGATTTTTGGTGCTGAAAGCGGTACCATTATTTTGCATGGAAATATGTAGTTTTTTTATTGTAGGCTGTAATATTTAGGAATAACTCACTGAAATCTGTACGAACAAGAGTCTAGTAAACATCCCGGGGATGATAAAATTTGAAACACGAAATCATAAATGATAATTTAATAAATAATCATAAAAAATAATAATATAATAATATTACATTTCATTCAATAATATAATCAAACCAAAAACACTGAAATTTGAAATAGAGCGCCAAGTTCGCACATCGCTGAGCAAAGTCGCAAAATTGTTTTCAGTGTCTGATGAGGAATTTCCCCCACGAATCATTATCACTCAATTCTGCAAGTGGTTCTGATTTACTATCGCTGTTCTCTAGCCGGTCTAAAACCGCTTTTGACCTAAAGGGACGCTTTTTGGACGCCATGGACTATTCTAAGTTTCCTAGCGGAAAGAACAGGCAAAATGCAGGCAGGGCGCCGGACAAAGCACTCGGGACACAATGTATGTGAAATGGTTTGAAACAGCAATGTTTTACTATGTAAAATTCATTTAGAAAAAAAATGAAATTTTTTAAAACTTTCAAATTTCCCGCCGGTTCCGGCACCCGTACGTCCCGACGTCACAGGGACCGGAACACAGAAGCCGGATGCCGGCATCAGCCGGAGGAGATGGCCGGGGACGCTGCAGGGGACGCATCACGGGAACGAAGGACAAGGTAAGCTCTGTAGGGAATCCCTGAGCAACGCCGCATGGTAAGCCCGAGTGTAGCTCAGGGTTACCGCTTTTGGTACAGAAATTTTACCCCGAGCTACACTCAGGAATACCGCCAGGGAGGTTAAAGGCTTGATCTTTTTTAAGGATAAGGCACTATGTCCATGTCTTTTTTGTACTGAGGAATATTCTAAGGAGGAGAGTAAGCGAGAGATCCCTGCAGTGATAATAGGAGAGGAGAGCCGCGTTCCATCAACAATTGGGAGATACTCACCACTACTGCCATGATGCAATAGATGATTTAAAGTTCCATTTGGTGAACAAAAGCTGGTTTAGCCTCCTAGTAGGCACTAAATGAGGTGAGCGCATATTGTGAACACATTAAGAAGTCACTGGGAATTACGTTTTTTCACCGTTGGATGGGTAACTTTTATCAATAGTGGATTCTTTTGATCACTTTGTCTGATTTATATCACATTGTCACTATGGACATTTTTCACTATTTTCATTTTTTATGAGTGTATGAATTTATTTTTCATTGTATGCTGTATTATAAATTAGGAGCGCGGCACTATTATTCAAATTTGGCTGATATTTATACACACTGAGTATGTGCTTTGGTGCTGACGAACCTTGTCTAATATATATAATATATATAATAATTATTTTATTTTTATGCAACCAGTTTCAATTTCGTATTTTATATGAGCCATTATGAAGCATTCAATACCTCAAATCACAATGCAACCCTGATAGTTGATTATATGTTCACTATTTATGGATCAGTTCTTGGTATAACCGATTCAAGCGGGGGAATATATAGTATATTGTGTTTTTTTTATATATATATATATATATATATATATATATATATATATATATTTGGGGACCCCCTAACCTGACACAACAGTGCTGTGTGCTTGGAGCCATTCTTTTTTTTTTTTTTTTCAGTTAATTATTTATTAAGAGAAATCATATCATGCATTTGAAATGCAACTAATCTAAATATTAGTCTACATTTAACTTGATTTCAGCTACTTGTAATTATAGTATATGATATATATATATATATATTTATATATATAAAATTAATTGCTACAGTGAGCGCTCTTAGGGTAAAAGCAGCTAAACATTCAAGGACACCACATAAAACCTTGTGAGAAATAGCATAAAATATAAAATGCAGCGCTAAAAATCAATGAAAAGTACCAGTATATAATAATCAAGAATAAATTAATGTAAATAATCTGATCATAGACTGCAAGAAAAATAAAGTCCTGTAATGGTGCTCCTTGTGTTCCCAGTGCATATAGTATAAATGCGCACTAACCAGAGGCGTATTTAAAATATGCGGTGTGTAAGTATCATGAAGATCCCCCCTCTCTCTGGTCAGGATATGGACTGGAACTGGAGATGATGAAGATGGGATGCCCTCGTATGGTGAAGATGGATCCGGAATGCCCGAGGTCCCCTTTAGGGATATGCGGGCAAGGAATCCTGGATAACAGGTCGTTCCCTTCTCTGGAGCTGATAAGTGGATCCTGCTCCAGTTTCCATGGCTGTACGTGATATAAAGAATAGATAGAGTAATTCGGGCCAAAGCCACTGTACACTGGGACCACGGGACAAAGAAATAGAGAAGAACAGCAAACATAAAACAGAACAGAACAACGTGGCTTTCCGCTTTCAGAGCCCTGTCGTGATCCACGACAACTTCACACCCCTGAGTGCTTTGCTATACCAAACCGATCCACCAATCACAGCGCAGAACGTGTTACATGAACTGATAATTGCATCAGCTGGGGATTTCCAATCTTCTACATCTCTCTGGGCGGGGAGGAGGGAGGAGGATTTTTTTTTTTTTTTCGTTTTCTCGGAAATGTAGAATGGTTTCATTTCTTGATTGTTTCGTCTTGTGTGTTTTTTCTTTTTTTTATAGACGTTCTATTAGTTTAAAGTCATGTTCCCATGTACTTATTATTCTGTAAGTATGAACATGTCAAGGTCCTACCTTTTCCCAGAGGTTATGTTACTCCATGTGCTGGCATCCATCTTGGATTTCTGCTGAGCATGGTGGGAATCCTTTATGCCTTCAGGTCTCTGAGGTCCATCCCCCAGAGGGGTGTGGCTGATGACATACAGTCATGGCCGAAATTGTTGGCACCCTTGATATTTCTCCAGGAAATCATGTATTTCTCACGAAACGTATTGCATTAACACATGTTTTGCTATACACATGTTTATTCCCTTTGTGTGTATTGGGACAAAACAAAAAAAGGGAGGAAAGAAAGCAAATTCGACATAATGTCACACAAACCTCCAAAAATGGGCTGGACAAAAGTATTGGCACCCTTTCACAACTGCGGATAAATAAGAATGTTACAAGCATGTGATGCTCCTGTAAACTCACCTGGGGCAAGTAACAGGTGTGGGCAATATAGAAATCACACCTGAAAGCAGATAAAAAGGAGAGACGTTCACTTAACCTTTGCATTGTGTGTCTGTCTGTGCCACAC
Source organism: Staurois parvus (assembly GCF_062004578.1). Taxonomy (NCBI): domain Eukaryota; kingdom Metazoa; phylum Chordata; class Amphibia; order Anura; family Ranidae; genus Staurois; species Staurois parvus. The sequence goes on along the minus strand of NW_028318554.1, from coordinate 1,003,538 downwards.
TAAGCATGGACAACAGAAAGAGGAGACGAGAACTGTCTGAGGACCTGAGAACCAAAATTGTGGCAAAATATCAACAATCTCAAGGTTACAAGTCCATCTCCAGAGAACTAGATTTGCCTTTGTCCACAGTGCGCAACATTATCAAGAAGTTTGCAACCCATGGCACTGTAGCTAATCTCCCTGGTCGTGGACGGATGAGGAAAATTGATGAAAGATTGCAACGCAGAATAGTCCGGATGGTGGATAAGCAGCCCCAAACATGTTCCAAAGACATTCAAGCTGTCCTGCAGGCTCAGGGAGCATCAGTGTCAGCGCGAACTATCCGTCGACATTTAAATGAAATGAAACGCTATGGCAGGAGACCCAGGAGGACCCCACTGCTGACACAGAGACATAAAAAAGCAAGACTACAGTTTGCCAAAATGTACTTGAGTAAGCCAAAAGCCTTCTGGGAAAACGTCTTGTGGACAGATGAGACCAAGATAGAGCTTTTCGGTAAAGCACATCATTCTACTGTTTACCGAAAACGGAATGAGGCCTACAAAGAACAAAACACAGTACCTACGGTAAAATATGGTGGAGGTTCAATGATGTTTTGGGGTTGTTTTGCTGCCTCTGGCACTGGGTGCCTTGACTGTGTGCAAGGCATCATGAAATCTGAGGATTACCAAAGGATTTTGGGTCGCACTGTAGGGCCCAGTGTCAGAAAGCTGGGTTTGCGTCCAAGATCCTGGGTCTTCCAGCAGGACAATGACCCCAAACATACGTCAAAAAGCACTCAGAAATGGATGGCAAAGAAGCGCTGGAGAGTTCTGAAGTGGCCAGCAATGAGCCCAGATCTAAATCCCATTGAACACCTGTGGAGAGATCTTAAAATTGCTGTTGGGAAAAGGTGTCCTTCCAATAAGAGAGACCTGGAGCTGTTTGCAAAGGAAGAGTGGTCCAAAATTCCGGGTGAGAGGTGTCAGAAGCTTATTGATGGTTATAGGAAGCGACTGATTTCAGTTATGTTTTCCAAAGGGTGTGCAACCAAATATTAAGTTAAGGGTGCCAATACTTTTGTCCAGCCCATTTTTGGGGTTTTGTGTGACATTATGTCATATTTGCTTTTCTGCCTCTGTTTTATATTTGTTCCAATACATACAAAGGGAATAAACATGTGTATAGCAAAACATGTGTTAATGCAATACCTTTTTTGTGTGAAATACTTGATTTTCAGGAAAAATATCAAGGGTGCCAACAATTTCGGCCATGACTGTATAAGCCTGTGGTCCGCACATGCTCTTTGCACTTGTGTCTTGTGTCTTTGTGTTGCTATTACTCTGTTCTGACTCTCGTGACTCTTCTGGTATCTGACTCGGCTTGTGACTCGACTATTCTTTGCATTCTCCTTTGATCTGACCCTCTGTTGCTGAACCCGGCTCATGACCTGTGATTCTCGTCTGCTGTCCTGTACCGTTTTGTCCCGTTGTTGTTGACCCGGCCTGCCTGACTACTCTATTGTCTTTTCCACCAGCTACACGCCATTGGCGGCGGCCATTACCGCAACTGAGGTGTCTCGGGGGCCGCAACCTGGTTCCTGGCTGCGTCAAGTCCATCCCCACCATCAGGGGCCCTGGTGAAGGGCAACCTGGGACTTAGACTCCGCGCCCTGAGGGACTTCGGTCTGTGGGTGGTGGTTGTCGTCAGCCAGTGTGTTACATTGTTTAGGCCTGCCTGTCCGTTCCTCAGCTCCTGCCCTGACAGAACACCAACAGTACCACTACTGTTCTGTATGCTGGGTGTAATTCTCAGTCTATGGTGTCCTTTTATGAACCAGCGGTAATAGATCGCTGCTGAGTTCTCCGGCATTCTCGGAGAACACAGTTCTCCTGTGAATGCAGTTTATGAAGCAGTTCTCCGAACGAAGGGAGAACGGTCTCCAAACGCTGGAGAACGGTCTACAAACTCTGGAAAACGGCTCATTTTACTATAATCTCGTGAGATTACAGTAAAAGATCAGTCTACTAAGCAGAGGTAAATTATCTCTGCTTAGTTTTCGGTCCCTCTGATTCTCCAGCTCTGGGCTGGAGAATCTGGAGGGAGAACACAGATCTCCAGAGAAGGGCTGACATGATCTCCTGAGTGTCATAAACTCTGAATGACCAGAGAATAGCTGAGATCTGTTGAATCGCAGCTATTCTCTGTGTCATAAACGGACACCTATGTCCTTATCTTGTACATATTGGGTTACATAGTTACATAGTTAGTCTGGCTGAAAAAAGACAAAAGTCCATCCAGTTCAACCATAGGAAAAAACAAGTTACAATCCTATACCCACAGTTGATCCAGAGGAAGGCAATAAAACCCAGCAAAGCACGATCCAATTTGCTCCTGCAGGGAAAAAACTTCCTTCATAATCTCCCGAGAGGCAATCGGATATTCCCTGGATCAACTTTACCTATAAATGAAAAATGGTGATTTGATTTATTTTATTCCCAAATTTCATATTGCATTGAAAGCAAAGGGGAATTTTATTATTTTTTATGATCACTTCAGGGGTGGACTGACAACTCATGGGGCCCCCGGGCAATAGGGGATCATGGCGCCTCTGTGTCCTTGCCCAAACTCAAAAAAGCCTATGAAAAAGGTGCATCTCATGGGGCCCCCTACTGACCCCGGGCCCTCTGGCAGTGCCCGAGTTTCCAAATGGTCAGTCTGCCCCTGGGTCACTTAGTGTTTGGAGGGCTGCTACACCAGATAATAGAATGGGAAGCCCATACAGTCTGCTAATGAGTGTTCTTTTGCACATAGGTGCGTAGGATCCTTTGTGTTTATGTGTGTTTAATGATTGGTAACATAAAACTGTGCACTGTACTTGCTTATTTTATTAATGTGGGAGGAGCCACATTGCTGACGTCACGCCGTCATCTCCTGGGTAAGGAGCGGCGGCAATTTTGGTACCTGATATATTTTTATCTTCCACGAGGATTACTTTGACTTATGTATACCCATCTTTTAACAATAAATACTACACTATATGAGTACCTCCTGTGGTTGAGCAATCTTCCCCAGAATTAAAGAGGAACGCACCACCGGTACTGTGAGGATGCTGGATTAACCCTTAAGCTGTCCTAATACCCCTGCGCCCAGATGGGACAGATTGTTACCAATGCCTGTATACATCTAGGTTCTGGTGAGTGCGCACCCATCAGAAGTGGTGAATTTTTTTTTAAAGACACAGGCACTACTGCACCTTGGTCACAAGATTATATCTTCCTTTGAATTATCGTTATTTATTTATCTATTGAAACCAGAATAATTAATATGGACAATCATTGATTTATTTCACTTATTGCACATATCGCACAAATAGCACTTTATATACTGTGCACTGATGACTTTATTATTTGAATACGTTGTCATATTTATATCTATCACAGTGCTGCACTTGTAGAAATTTTAAACGTCAATTGGGACTGTTGCCTATGCCCTTCAGTGGTAGCAGCTACCTGGAATTATTGTTCTATATTTATTGTTTTATATATGCGCTCGCTAGTATATTTCTTTGACTTCTTAACATATAGTTATGCAATACTTGTAAAAAATGCAAAAAAAAAAAAAAGGAAAAAAGGTGTGCAATCTCTACAATTTAAGTTGTTTTAGTTTCAAGTATACAACTGATTCCTAACCAATGCGAGATCCAGTAAAGTGAACCTATGACAAAGTTAGTTAACAGCATGACATATAGTAAGATGATTTCAGGTTGTACAACAAGATGTCATAAATAATTGCATATGCAGATATCTAAAAAAAAAAAAAGAAAAGAAAAAGGACACCTCTCCAGTAAGTACTTCAACGAGCCATGGGACAAAATCAAAATGAGTCAGGATCATAGACGCTGTCATGTTTCACATGACTGTCATATGCCTTTAAGTGTTCTCTGTATTTTGTCTGTGCTCCTCCCTTTCCTTTGGTTTAGTTCATGCTGTATAGATAGCTCCACCCCTTTTCCCAGTAAGGCATTGCAGTGTCTAGCCTCATGTCATGAAGCAGGTCACATTATGATCTTTTGACCTATCCGATGTTCATTGTTGTAAGATTCTCTCAGTTTATGGAATAAACTTCACAAGATCTACAAGATGTCTTCTGGATTGAGTCACTGCCTGTGATATTCATCTAAGATTGGAGTTATCGCTATCTCATCACAACTGTAAGTTACAGAGATCACACTTTCAATGCTTAGATTGGAGAGACAGATCAGATGCGTTACGTGTATCTGCCTAATCTGTATCTGCCTATGTTGAGCTGGCGAAATAGTACAAAGAAGCATCAAATGGAGAGAAAGTTGGCTGAAAGCTGAAAAAAAACAATAATTCCAGCTAAAAGATGTAGTTTTAACCCATAAAAAAATATAATAATAATATACATTTCTTTAAGCAACTAAAAATGGAATGCAACACTGACTAAATGATGCAAGAAAACAATTATTCTGCCTGGGTTTTAACACTTTTTCAAGTATTGTGATAGTTGGGGGAAGTAGCAGGGACGCAGGACCTTAGCAGGTATGTCTTCACAAGTGTGTTTCTTGTGCAATAAATGGAGTTTTTAACTTTCTACACAATAAGAGGCATATCTTTTATTCCCATATGAATATATATACATGCTGTGTGATCGGGATCATCTGAGGAATGGCTTGAGTTAATGTGGTCTGGCTTGACTCATAAGATTTCTGCTAAAATGCATGTTGACCTATCTGAATAAGGGGTCAGTAAATCTGGTAAGCATCCATCCTGTGTCCACTGTGGTGTTGGGTGACACTGGTGATTGTTGAAGACTAAGGCTAGGTTTACACCTATGCAGTTTGTGTTTGATCCGTTTCTGCATTGCATTTTGCGTTGTTTTTTGCATTTTTGCCGCGTTTTTAGTGTGCTTTGCATTTTTTTTTATTTTTCTTGTTGCTAGGCAAATTTAAAAGGCATCAAAAATGCAGCAAAAACACACTCCATGCTTTTCTGCAGCATTTCCATTGCAGTCTATAGAACCAAAAACGCAACTGCGTTCATAAAAGTCCCTGACCCTTTCCAAAGAACGCAGCAGGTGAAAATGCTGAGATGTGAACGTGTCCTATAAATGGAAAATACTTAGGTGTGAACCTAGGGTTAGGGAAGATCTTGGACTGTTCACCTTAAAGGGACTGTTTCATATACCTTAACACCCTGGCGGTATTCCCGAGTGTAGCACGGGGTTAACTTTCAGTACCAGAAGCAGTAACCCCGAGCTACACTCGGGAATACACTGCAGCGCTTCTACAGTGATCCCTCCAGCACTTACCTTGTCCTTCACTCCCGCAATGTCCACCCTGCAGTGTCCCCGGCAATGTCCTCTGGCCAATGCCGGCATCCGTCTCCGGGGTTCTGTTCCCTGCAAGCGACGGGACATACAGGGGACGGAACCGGCGGGAAATTCAAAAATCTTAAAATTTGACATTCACTCAATACACTAAAATCACATAGTATAACATTCCTGTATCAAACCATTTCACATACATTTTGTCCCGAGTGCTTTGTCCGGCGCCCTGCCTGCATTTTGACTGTTCTTTCTGCCTGGAAACTGAGAAATGTCCATGGCGTCCAAAAAGCATCCCTTTAGGTCAAAAGCGGTTTTAGACCGGCTAGAGAACAGCGATGTGCAAACTTGGCGCTATATTTCAAATTTCAGTGTTTTTGGTTTGATTACATTATTGAATTAAATGTATTATTATTTTTTATGATTATTTATTAAATTATAATTTATGATTTCGTGTTTCAAATTTTATCATCCCCGGGATGTTACTAGACTCTTGTTCGGACAGATTTCAGTGAGTTATTCCTAAAAATTACAGCCTACAATAAAAAAAATACATATTTCCATGCAAAAAAATTTACCGCTTTGAGCACAGAAATATGGACATAATCAGACCGCTAGAGAGGTTAAGAAAAATCATATCATGCATTTGAAATGCAACTAATCTAAATACTAATCTAAATTTAACTTGATTTCAGCTACTTTTAATTATAGTATATGATACAGTATATGCTGTATGTATTGTAGATATTGAAACATATACTGTTCATTCTTGGACAGGCCAGTGGCAAGACCAATGTCAGGAAAGGGCTCACCGCTGGTGGTGCTGTGGCTCACCTCCTCTATGGGCTGCAGTACCGGGACAGATTTCAGTGAGTTATTCCTAAGAATTACAGGCCTACAATAAAAAAAACAACATATTTCCATTGAAAACAATGTACCGCTTTGAGCAAAGAAATACTGACATAATCAGACCGCTAGCGAGGTTAAAGGGCACTGTTATATTTAGAAAATAATTTTGCACATATCCTCTTCTTTTTGGGATAGTCTTCCACACACAATTATTGAGCACTTTTTCACTTGTATGTGATTAATTTCTTATTCACTTTTCATATATGGTTTATGTTTATTTATTTGTATTTATAATAAGACAGTCACAATGTTTTGGTATTTATGCATATTTATTAGTGCAACCTTTGTTATTAATTTGTCCTCATGTCTAAAAAAATAATACAAATAGTAATACACATTTCAATAAAACATCTAAAACCCTTAAAGGGAATGCTGGCTCTTCCATAGAAAGCAAAACTGATGAAAACATGCAAGAAAACTTTTTTTTACCTGGGTTTTTTACACTTTTTTATGTATTGTGTGTAGGTATTGTCCAAATATTGAAATTAAACGTATATGGCTTTTCTCACAAACACAGAAGAATGGTTGCATTTATTCATTCATGATTTTAGCCTTATTTTATTATTTATTATTATTATTATTTTTTTTTTTTTACATGTTTGTTTGAGTATATACGTCTTGTTAGTTTTAAGTCAGGTTCGGATGTACTTGTTATTCTGTACGTATGAATAAAGAACAGTAGCACTTCTGTTCTGTATGCTGGATGTATTTATCGGTATATGTACTTATTTTGTATGCATTTGGTGATTTGAATTTCTTTTTTCTCAAATTTTGAATTGCATTGATTGATGATTGATTGACTGATGAGAGCAAGGGCCTCTTCTGGGGGTGGTGGTGGTGGTAGGGTGGAGTTATGTCCCTATTGGGGAGGTCTGGGTGCTGTGTGCATACAGGGGACATCTTTGGTGAGTGTCTATTGGTGAGTGTCTATTGTGGAGGGTTCCTCCATGCCGGGGTGGGGGCCTTTTACGATTGGGAGTGATCACCAGGTCCCCGATGCAATGTGATTTTACGTTGTATGTTTTCTACGAATAAATATGTTTTTGAGGTTAGCCTTTTAGATGTGTAGCCTATTTTCTTTTTTCCTTGGCTTTTGTATTATATGCTTTAGGTAGCATCCTTCCAGATTGCTCTGGAGGCACCTCGTCACTTTTTCTTGAATTCCAGTGGATTCCCCGGCTTCCCTTTTTTCCCCTTCTTTTTATATTTACCTCTACCTCACAACTCTGGCTGGTGAATGTGGGGATCATTGGGTGGGATGTCTACTGGAATCTTGAAGCCCCCTTTAGTAATAAGGGGGTTAGTAATAAGGGGGCACCAGGAACGAGTATGGGGTAGTAGTAATGGGAAGAAATCTCAATAGTTGACTCAATTTGTCATATATTTTTATTGTAAAAGGAGCAGGCATCTTCACCTAAACTGTTGCATTATCATGTATTCTATCACTGTAATCAGGTGTTTTTCGGCATTTTTGAATTTGACCAAGCAGCTTCATAATAATATATTTACTTGCCCTGGGGAGCTAATGGTTATGGTAATTAGTCTCTGGATTTAAATGATAATATAGGTCAACCTTTGAGATTTCTCCCCATTATAATATTAATAATAGTGCCTTTGCTTGATTTGATTTGTTGTTTAGAGGTTATATGTTAGTTTGAGTGAGGATGCGGCTCTCGTATGTTTGTTTATGTCTATTTAAACCTAGTACGCACATCAGCACAATCAGCTGATCCCCTTGACAACGTCTATTGCGACGTAACGTACGTTGTGGCTGGACGGAGATTTGTGCTGACATCACCCATGTCTGGAGCCGGCACCAGCGGTGTTTTTACTACATGCTTACATCGCTTGATATGAATAAAATATACAGTAGTGCTGTTGCGCTTAGGAATAAATATTCATGCAACTTTGATAAGTATACGCTGCAGTCCTAATTTGTGAACCAATAACACAAAAACAAACAAAATACCATGTGGACTGCGCATTAATTAAGTGCATTAAATTTTACAATACATGAGTAATATTGCTTCACATATTTAAAGTGAATAATTGTAACATTCAGTCCCAATTCAGAAAAATAAAGTGCCCAGGTTAAATACTAATTGGTGAACTTCGTGCAAAAATGACAGGTGCTCCTCTGTGCTCAATCGGTGCCCCACATGGATGCGCACTCACCGTTAGCCGTGGACCACCTATCTCTAGGTTGGTCTTAAGCGCCTGGTTTGGGACTAGCCCAATGCGTGATGGCAAGAATGGCACCAATATTCGTTCCTGGGAATCATGCGATCTGGCTGATAGTAACCAATAGGATGATGACCAGCGTGGATATAAATGACAGTGTAGTTTCAAAAGAGCCTTTTTAAACTTTCTCCTCTCCTCCCAGACAGTACACCTGTTTTAGTCGAGGACTTAATTGTCCAGTGCTTATCTGTTCCTGTCCTAATTTATGACGCTAGCTTTGGAATGTGCGCACACTGGAAGAAACTAACGCTGACACACAAGTTCAGTCTATGAATACTTCTAGTTTATTATAATGAGAAAGTGAGCTTATATATGCAGAATGATGCGAGAGTCATGTGACAACAGCATAAGCATTATATTAGTCTTTGATTGGTCATTTCCACACGAAAACAATCTCCGTCATGGTATAGGTGTGATCTTCTTCCATCTTATCTTATAGAGAAGAAAAACATTCCTTTGTTTCCCAAATCACACGGTGGGAGGGGGTCTGTGTGTGTGAGCAGACATTTCTTAAGCAAGGATTTCTTATAGTACCACAAAGCCCAGCAGGCAGAAAATATTCACACAACATATGTATTAAAGTATAAAAGTAAATATTTATAAAACTTATAGAAATAGCGTATATATATATATATATATTCAATAGGAAACTAAATAGGCATTTTACCAAATCCATCACACACCAAGTTTCAGCATGTGAACAGAAACAAAAAAAAACATCCCATAGTGCAAAACTTAAAAAAAAAACCTGAAACTTGGTTTACTGCCTGGTTCACCAATGAGTATTCAACACCTGGGCACTTTATTTTTTCCAAATTGGGACTGAATGTGACAATTATTCACTTTGTATATGTGAAGCATTATTACTCATGTATTGTCAAATTTAATGCACTTAATTTAGGCGCGGTCCACATGGTATTTTGTTTATCGATTGATATGCAGACAAATAGTGTAGTGCTACAAAATAACAAAAAATCAGCCAAAGTCAATATCTAAATGAGCAATAAATAAGTATTGCTATATTAAACTCTTCACCAAAGGAGTGAAAATAAAGCGCTAGTGCAATACAATGAAACAATTCATGAAAGTGATAGCGCAAGTGAACAAAACTAGGCAAAAACATATAAAACCATGGCATTCTAAAGAAAAATAAAGTGAAACTAGTGCAAAAATAAGAGTCCAAAAAGTCCACAGAGGTGTAGTTTAGCTACAAAAATCCCAATGAGTGAGACGATCTTGAGGCTGGGTTCACACTTGTGCGGTGCGGTATATTGCATGCGATTGGCACAGGAACCGCACTGCATTCCTGTGCAAATCACATGCGATTTGTGTGCGGTGCGATTGGAGCCATACATTTTCCAAGGCGTTTCATGTGCAGACACTCCTTCCTCAGACCGCCTACTCAATAAACTGCTGTATACTGCACTTAGAGGCGCCTTCCTTGCTAATTACTTTGTGTTTTTGCTGTGGTGCTTTTGATGCGTTTTTGATGGGTTATTGATTTCAAAGGAAGGTGCATTTTTGGTGTGCTTCTTGCTGCAGCAGGCCCCCTCCAGTGCTGTGACTGGTCCCTCGCAGACATGGACATCCCTAGGCTTGGTTTCACCCGGTGCGGTAACACTTGTTGTCACCCCTCCAGAGGTGGGCGGGTGACACCGGACCCTCTCCTCAAGCTCCATGAAAGGGAAAGTTTTAAAGCAAGCTGATGATCCCCGCAAGATGGATCTGCGGATTGGGGAGCATAATGGATCGGAGTACGATCCATTATGCTCAGTCCGCAGATCCGATCCATCTTGCGGGGATAATCGGCTTGCAACCTATACAGGGTTAACTGATCTTCAAACACCGGTCCGGGGTGGCCACCGGATCGGCGTTGAAGGATCAGTTAACCCCGTATAGGTTGCAATCCGGCGATCCCCGCAAGATGGATCAGATCTGCGGATTGGGGAGCTCCCCAATCCGCAGATCCGATCCTTCTTGCGGGGGATCATCGGCTTGCTTTAAATCTTTCTCTTTTGTGGAGTTCGTGGAGAGGGTCCGGTGTCACCCGTGTGATAGTGTCATCTGGTGCGGCCCGCACCTGCCTAGGGATGCCACCAGGGGCGGACTGACAATTCATGGGGCCCCTGGGCAACAGGGGATCATGGGGCCCCTGTGTCCTTGCCCAAACTCAAAAAAGCCTATGAAAAAGGTACCAGGGGCATCTCATGGGGCCCCCTACTGACCCCGGGCCCTCGGGCAGTGCCCAAGTTTCCAAATGGTCAGTCCGCCCCTGGATGTCACTGCTCGCAGCAGCTCTGTACGGCACTGATGACCCATTGTGTTGTTTAAATCAACGTATCAATAAGACGTGTCCTGCACATTGCCTAAACCATTGAAATAATTGATTAATTTTTCTTTATTTTAAAGATACATCAGTAAGGTTCAACTGTTGCACAAAGCTGACCGCAGACATCCTCTTTATTGTTTTCTTCCTGTCACAGGAAAAGATTTCTTATTTGTGATGAAATGATTTCAACTCAATATTCTCAACATACAGATATATGAGCTGAGAGCGCACAGTGAGTAGCATGTGGCCGCTGAAGCCCACCCTTTTGTTGCCACTCATATGTGTTGGGTGGTCGTAAAGGGGTTAGACCCTCCAAATACAATACTGTAGCTAAAGCTATAATCAGTGCTGTGAAAAAAAGTATGTTCCCTTTCTGTGCTCTACCAGAAAATCCTGAAGGAGAATGCCATCAGTTTGTGGCCTCAAGCACACTTGGGTTATGCAGCAGGACAACGATCCGAACAGGGGCGGACTGACCATTTGGAAACTCGGGAGCTGCCCGAGGGCCCAGGGTCAGTAGGGGGCCCCATGAGATGCCCCTGGTATCTTTTTAATAGGCTTTTTTGAGTTTGGGCAAGGACACAGGGGCCCCATGATCCTCTATTGCCTGGGGGCCCCATGAGTTGTCAGTCCGCCCCTGTACGGTACATATATACATGAATATTGTGTTTATTGATGTTATTGTTCAATTCTAGAAGGTTTGTGTATTCACTGCATTAAACTGCTATTTTCCAAGGTAATTTGCAGTCTATTTGCAGAGTTTTACCTGTCTTATTAATATCTAAAAATAAAATACAATGAGGCTCTCAGGGTCTATCTCCAAGAACGCCATAATATATGATTTTTTATAGTACTGGAACAAAACAAAAAAACTAACAAACCCAACCAGGATAGATCTGGTCTTGGAGCAACAATAAACCTGTCAAAAAGGATAAAAACAAACACATATTACATTAGAACATAACACTGTACAGTATAGCAGTCGTGAATAATACAAACCCCCCACTCTGCACTAGAATCACACATCAAAAAATCTAAGATTTAAGTATTTCAAGGATAAGTTCACCTTTGGGAACATGTTACATGTTCTACCCTTTTTCTGGGTAGAACATGTAAAGTGTTCCCACTACTGCCGCCGCTGCCCAATCCCCCCCCCCTCACCCGTGACAGCAGTATAGGGAGAAGTTTGGAGCAGGGGCAGACTGACAACTCATGGGGCCCCTGGGTAATAGGGGATCATGGGGCCCCGTGTCCTTGCCCACACTCAAAGCACACCCAAAAAACCCTATAAAAAAGGTACCAGGGGCATTTCATGGGGCCCCCTAATGACCCCGGGCCCTCGGGCAGTGCCCAAGTGATCGAATGGTCAGTCCGCCCCTGGTTTGGAGTTGTGAATGAATGAGCTACAAGTCCCAACAGCCTTTGCTGCTGTCGGCTTGCAGTTCTCAATGAGCTGCCACGGCACTGTTGAGTGCCATGGTAGGTCATTGAGTCTTCCTATCAGACTGTATCTGCTTGCCCATACAGGAACACAGATACACTGACAGGTTTGCAGGAGACCTGCATGGCACCAGCAATCTGCTGATCGCTGGTGCAATGCTTTCCAGACTCCAAAAAAAAAATATAGTAAATGTACATTTTTTACCTGAAAATTTTTGTGAGTGAATCCTTTAACCCCTTGCCTATCGGGCACTTTCATCCCCTTCCTGCCCAAGCCAATTTTCAGCTTTCAGCGCTGTCGCACTTTGAATGACAATTGCTCAACACTGTGCCCATATGAAATTTTTATCACTTTTTTGAGACAGAGCTTTCTTTTGGTGGTATTTAATCTCCACTCGGTTTTTTATTTTTTGCTAAACAAACCAAAAACAACTGAAAATTTTGATTTGTTATAAAGTTTTGTAAATAAGTGATTTTTCTCCTTCACTGATGTGCGCTAATGAGGCTGCAGTGATGGGCACTGATAGGCAGCACTGATGGGCACTGATGAGGAGGCACTGGTAGGTGGAACTGATGGGCATTGACAGGCATCACTGGTGGGCACTGATAGGCAGCACTCATGGCACTGATAGGCGGCACTGACTGGCACTGTTAGGTAGCACTGACTGGCACTGATTGGCACTGTTAGGTGGCACTGACAGATGGCACTGTCTGGCACTGATAGGCAGCACTGATTGGCAGCACTGGTAGGTGGCACTGGCTGGCACTGATAGGCAGGGGCGGACTGATCATTTGGAAACTCGGGCACTGCCCGAGGGCCCGGGGTCAGTAGGGGGCCCCATGAGATGCCCCTGGTACCTTTTTCATAGGCTTTTTTGAGTTTGGGCAAGGACACAGGGGCCCCATGATCCCCTATTGCCCCGGGGCCCCATGAGTTGTCAGTCCGCCCCTGTTGATAGGTGACCCTGAAAGGCAGCTCAGATGTGCACTGATATGTGGCATTGATGGGCACTGACAGGTGGCACTGCTGGGGCTACACTGATCATTAATGCCCTGATGATCAGTGTACATTTCCCCTCTGAGTAATGTTGATTACCGGCTCTCCTCTCCTCATGATCTGTCAGCGTGACAGATCATGGGGAGAGAAATGCCGATAACCTGCACTTCCTTATTTACATGCGATCAGCTGTGATTGGACACAGCTGATCACATGACCGAGCCGACGTATTCGGTTGTTTCCGTTGATGAGTGGTCCACTGTGTCCCCGGGACACAGCGCACCGCCGATTGTGGTGCATGCGCAGTTAGAGTGGAGGACGTCATATGACGTCCTCCCAGAACGAGAGAACCGCCTTGCGTGCGTCATTTCCTTATATGGCGGGCGGGAGGCGGTTAAATATAATGTGCTACCGCAATAACAACCCCTCAACAGATGACATATCTAGGCTAGCACTTATTTTTACAGCGCTAATCACTTAAAAAATTGTAAAAAAAACATAAAATAAAAAATGTAAAGAAAACAAATAAATAAACAAACGCATATCAGAGCTAAAAAATCTACTAAACGTCCTATGGTGCATAAATTAACACCCTGTGATTTGTAAATACAATTTTTTATTGTACTTTTTTTTTTTTCTTACAAATTTTTTTCAGTTTAATTCAGTGATTAGGGCCATAAAAATAAGTGGTAGCCTTATATATGTCATCTATACAGCAGGCATGTTAGACTGGTATTTTTGGGTTATCAAACTGCTTTAAGGAAATGTTAATTCCAGGGCAAATATCTTATCTCATTACTTTAAACAAGTGCCAGATCTCCCAACAGTCCCAGATTCTGCCCCACATAGGCCCTGTTGCTCATCATTGTAATCGATTAAGCAGGCCACTTCCACGGAATCTATGCCTATATAGGATGTAGTTGGAGTTTGAAAGGAGCATTGCCATTGCAATAATTGTTCCGATGGGCCGCAAGACATTTAGGTTTTGTGGGACACTTCCTTTCATATACTATACCCAAGTCATCAAATAGGCAGAGGTAGAGTGGAAAGGTCCAGCCTAAAGCATCAACTACAGTAACAGGCTATGGGACACCAAAACTGTTCGGGAGGTTTAGTGTTGGGCCTTCCTAACCTAGTGAGTTGACCCATTTTATTAATGATTAAAGTGAATCCTCCATACAAACATAAGTTCCATTATATTGACCCCCCCACCAAAGATAATTCATATAAAAGAGCATATAAACATATATATGTAGCACTCTCCTAGGCTAGACTCCAATTGTTAGCAAGAAGGGCTGAATAGTAGCCTGGGTGTACTAGCTAGCAGGGGTCAAAGTGTGGTCAGAGCTGAGAGGCTCTGCAGACCAGCCCTCTGGAATTTCCACCTGCTCTAGAACTTTGGAACAAGTTCTAGAAGCAGTGGGTGGATCTGAGGAGTGGCTGGTCTGTACTTTTAGAGGATCCTGGCCAGTCCCCAACAGGAGGCTTTGCAAGGGGCCAGGACAACCTTTAAGACTAATGGAGCCTGCTCAGCAGAGGGACAGTTTGGGTGGAAGAGGAAGTTGTGAGGCTGAGAAGCAGGAGCCTGGGAGAGGGCCAAGATGGGAGAGGGGCTCAGCTCCAGGCAGAAGGACCTGGGAAGGCTAAAAGCTTAATACTTCCCCTGAGAGAGGACCCCTGTGTGGCTTGGAAGGAGTGGCCCAGCTAGAAGGCCTGGTAGCAGCCACCAACCCAACAGCAACACAGGAGAAGGACTAAGTGAGTACACCTGCACCCCCTGGGCCAGACAGGGTAAGGAGCACTCTAGTGGGAATCTGGATTAGCCTGCCACCCAGGACTGTTTCACAATTTATGTAGCAGACACCAGATCCTCTGCTCAGGGATTCCTCCAGGCAGCTGAGTAAAGAAGAGGATCTGGGGTGGTACTACAGGGGATGCAGGCTAGCTCTCCAGAAGAGATTGATTGCTGTAACCACTGTACATAGTTCAGGAAGTTGTCCTCGGTTTCTCAGTTCCACTGCGCATCCCATACACCCCTATTCAAGTTGAAATCCCCCTAATAAATATGAAAAAACAAGGTCAAGGACTGGTTACTGACTCCTGAGTGCAAGTCAGTGTGGAAATGTGTGTTGCCTGGCTGTGCAGGACTATAAGGGGGATCCAAAACTTCAGCAATTCCTAAGGGGGTAGTGCTGCATATATATACATATATACTGGGTATGTGTGTGTATATATATATACTGTATGTATATATATATATATATATATATATATATATATATATATATACACACACCTCGGCCCCTGCTTCTGGCTTTTGCAGGATTCACAGGCGATGTCATACAACTGCCCCAATTTATAACTAGCCTTTGCAGTAAGGTGCACATGAAAGGGCAACACAAGTCACAAACAGCATTTTTCCTTCACACTTCCCATTTTGCCTGAAAACAAACCAAACTGACCCTGTATAACAATTTACATTCAAAGAGAGGGTTTCCTTGCACACATTTGCAAATATATGTGGAAGCCGCAGTGCCCACGCCAAGGCTCCTCTGTATACTGCGGTCCTAACTATATTTTTGGGAGTCTCCAAGTTGGAGCGCAAATAGCAGTGGATAAATTAACGGCAGGTTTGCCTGGAGGGAGCCCACTCCTCCTTAAAGACACAAGGACAAATTGGATGCCCAGCAAGAGCACAATGTCAGCTGAAGGCATCCCATGTGTCCCCGCACCAAATCAGCCAACAGGCTGTACAGAAAGATGGCAACCACCCCTAATTTATAACCAGCCTTTGCAGTAAGGTGCACATGGAAGGGCAATGAACATCGCAAACAAGCAAAAATGTCCATGCACGCTTACCAGCTAGTCTGCAAACAAGCCAAATTGTCCCTGTCTAACAATTTACATTGAAAACAGAGGGTTTAGTTGCACACATTTGCAAATATACTGTATTTTTCACTCCATAAGACTCACTTTTTTCCCCCAAAAAAAGGGGGGAATATGTCAGTGTGTCTTATGGAGCGAATATGGAGCGGCTGGTCCGGTATTTCCACCGCCGCCATGTCAGAATACCGGGTCGGTCGCTCAGCTCTTCTGTGCAGCAGGACCTTACCTGTTCCTTGGTCCAGCGCTGCACAGTCTTCCCGCGTCGGCTTCTTCAGTGTGGGCTCTTGGCTGTGACAGCCGGGTGCCCAGTGCGCATGTGCGAGAAGCGCTGCTCTTTGTGAATGGTACGGCGTCTTCTTGGACAGGTCCCAGAAGACGCCGGACCAATCACAAAGCGCAGCGCTTCTCGCGCATGCGCACTGGGCATCTGGCTGTCAGCCGAATGCCCACACTAAAGGGAGGACAACGCCGCGGAAGTGGGAGCGGGTACCTGTTAAATTCACGTACCCGCTCCCCCTCCCTCCCCAAAGGTCTTCAGTCTCTGGTCATCCCCTGTACTGTCCGCAGTCTCTTAGTCATCCCCTGCACTGTCTGCAGTCTCTGGTCATCTCCTGTACTGTCCCCAGTCTCTGGTCATCCCCTGTACTGTCCGCAGTCTCTGGTCATCCCCTGTACTGTCCGCAGTCTCTGGTCATCTCCTGTACTGTCTGCAGTCTCTGGTCATCTCCTGTACTGTCCCCAGTCTCTGGTCATTCCCTGTACTGTGTCCGCAGTCTCTGGTCATCTCCTATACTATGTCCGCAGTCTCTGGTCATCTCCTGTACTATGTCCTCAGTCTCTGGTCATCCCCTGTACTGTGTCCGCAGTCTCTGGTCATCTCCTGTACTGTGTCTGCAGTCTCTGGTCATCTCCTGTACTGTCTGCAGTCTCTGGTCATCTCCTGTACTGTGTCCGCAGTCTCTGGTCATCTCCTGTACTGTGTCCGCAGTCTCTGGTCTATCTCCTGTACTGTGTCCGCAGTCTCTGGTCATCTCCTGTACTGTGTCCGCAGTCTCTGGTCTATCTCCTGTACTGTGTCCGCAGTCTCTGGTCATCTCCTGTACTGTGTCCGCAGTCTCTGGTCATCTCCTGTACTGTGTCCGCAGTCTCTGGTCATCTCCTGTACTGTGTCCGCAGTCTCTGGTCCATCTCCTGTACTGTGTCTGCAGTCTCTGGTCATCTCCTGTACTGTGTCCGCAGTCTATTGGTTCAGAATATATTTTTTTATTGTTTTCCGCCTCTAAAACTTAGGTGCGTCTTATGGTCAGGTGCGCCTTAGGGAGTGAAAAATACGGTATGTGACTTACACAGTGGGACTTAGCCCCGCCCCTCACCTCTTCCTAATTGCATTTGATTGACAGCAGCAGGAACCAATGGCTCCTGCTGCTGCTCAAGTGCTGTGTAAGGAGAAGAGGGGAGAAGAGATGCAACCTTGCACAGCGCTGGACCTATTCTCCCCTCTCCTCTACTTCACACAGGGAAGGAGGAGGACAGAGGAAAAGAAAACATTTTTTATCGTAATGCAAGAATTGCATTAAGGTAAAAAAATTTTTTAACTTTAGTATGACTTTAATGCTAAAACATCAGGATCCCACGGAGGAGTCAGGCAGTTCTTTGGGGCCGTAGCTTATTCACCTAGACCCTTACAGGGTAGGGCTCTCACTCTGCTGCGTTGACCCTGAAATAAATAAATAAATAAATAAATAAATAAAACATATACATAAAGAAATATAACATACAAAGAAGGAAGATAAAAATATAAAGGAAATATCATTAAAAATTCAATATGTTGTTAAAATCTGCACTGCGTGGGCCAAGGGTGTCGACATGTTCAAACGTAGGCAGGTCAGGGCCAGCCAATCCTGGTTAGTCTGTAGGTCAGGCATCAAACTATAGGTTGTGGGTGCGGCATAGCATGTAAATTTGCATTTCTGTACCTGCAGCCGAAATGAATTACTCTTTAATTATTAATGGCATTCCCATGCATCGGAAAATGCAGAAAGTTTTTGGGTGCATGAAACCACATGGTGAAAAAACACCATGTGGTTTCTGTGCTAGTGTGATTTTTGAAAAGGTGCAGGGACAGTTTCCCTTCATTTTCCTGCAGGTGCAACAGCCTGTTCAAATGAATGGGCTACTGTGCTTCTGCAAACCCAGCATGCAGAAAATGGAATAGCGTGACACTAGCCTCAGGTAGTGTCCTGGTTACTATTCAAATTGAGAACCCTGGTGCTGCAAGACGAGTGCTACTGTGCTGTCCACAGTCAATGTAGTGTAAATAAATAAATTGGACACAGTAAAAATCATATACAAAATTTTATTACAATTTATATGTGTACAATTGGCAAGCTTTATGAACTTCTAGTATCAGTGTCGTCAGAGTACGTCAGATTTCGTTTTGGTTATGATTATGATGTTGCACATTCCTGAAATAAAAACCGTTTATAATGTAATCGTCTTGTTGCTGCATTGTCTGCCGTTTTATTGTAAACCGTTGAGCAAACGGTTGGTGTTGTATAAATCACGTTTAATAGTAACATTGCACGTTTCTGGCATACGGAGCCAATCATGATGTAACCATATTTTTGCTGTATCGTCTGCCGTTATATCGTATGCCGCTGAGCAAACGGTCGGCGTTGTATAAATCACGTTTAATAGTAATGTTGCACATTTCTGGCATAAAGAAGAGGCAAGTGGCAAGCCACAGTGTAGCATCTCTACACGACATGAAACACGAGTAATGCCAGTGGTGCAGTTTCATATTCCAGCAATCGTCGTGTTGAAGATTCTTGGCCAGGAGGACTGGCGTGCATATTTTCCAAACGGGTATCCCCCGTGTTATCAGAGGGTGCTAGAATGAAGGGAAGGTAACTCGCATGAGAACTGGGGTGGACAAATGTTGCACGTCTGCGTACATCGTCCCTTTAAGAATGCAGCTTGGTGACATGGAAGGACATGATTAGCGGTAGCTGGATTGTATGAGGTAAAACACGTATAAGAGCATGGCCTTGAGACCAAGGAGGCTACTGCTGATTAAATGGGGATAAATGAAGAATAAGAATTGGCTACTCTACGTACAATCCAGCGAACCAGCCATGCGATCCATTCTTTGATTGGTGGCTCTATGCTAATATAGGGTGGTATGAACGAGACTACTACTCTCAAAATGGGAAAGGCTGAAATATATATCAGAAAACTTACAGAAAAGTGACTGGTTATCAAACTTCGTACGTTCTCCATTCTAAAAAAAGAAAAGATGAGTATTACACTTAGTTTTGCCGTTACTACATCTGATAGAATCAGTATTGAAAAGTAGGGGGAGCATAAGAGATATCCTCTCTGGTAAGCACCAACTGTACTGAATGCATGTGTTACCATTATTTTTACCTAAAGTGAATCTGTGTTAAGTGCCTATCGTTACTTTTGCTGTTCACCAATCTATTTAAAAATGTTAATTCCCTGGATGTCAGGGGCGGACTGACCATTTGGAAACTCGGGCACTGCCCGAGGGCCCGGAGTCAGTAGGGGGCCCCATGAGATGCCCCTGGTACCTTTTTCATAGGCGTTTTTGAGTTTGTTCAAGGACACAGGGGCCCCATAATCCCTTATTGCCTGGGGGCCCCATGAGTTGTCAGTCCGCCCCTGCTGGATGTTTTGCTGATCCAAAAGTTTCAGTGACCCAGAACACATACACAGATCAGGATCAGATACCCAATACCCAATCCCATCCACAGGAAAAAAAAAAAAGCATTTTTGCTTGTGAATGATTGGATGATGAAAAGTCAGCAGAGCTGAGTATGAACAGTCTATTTGCCTTTAGTTAATCAACCCCTATATGTGACAGAGAAGCAAAAACGTGTGCAGTAAAGTGGTTTATTTTACTAAAGGCTTGCAGCCTCTCAAACAAACTCCCCAGCAAAAAATATCATTGACTAAAATTTTGTTACTGTGATGGAGTCCTTATCAATGCGTGAAGAATGGAAAATCCACTCTTCAAAATGACCCTGTACCCTCATCAAACGACTGTTTGTGATCCACCTGGTGGAATAACCACTTGCCCACCAGAGGATTTACCCCCCCTCCCTGACCAGGCCACTTTTTTTGCGTTATGGCGCTGCGATACTTTATTTATTTTCCAATAGTTTTTATTGAAACTTTTTCAGATTACAAATAATGCAAAAGACAAATGTCCTGGTATAACAGAAGATATCGATCAATACATAAGAACACCTGTTTTAACCTCCCTAGCGGTCTGATTATGTCAGTATTTCTGTGCTCAAAGCGGTACTTTTTTTGCATGGAAATATGTTGTTTTTTTATTGTAGGCCTGTAATTCTTAGGAATAACTCACTGAAATCTGTGCGAACAAGAGTCTAGTAAACATCCCGGGTATGATAAAATTTGAAACATGAAATCATAAATTATAATATAATAAATAATCATAAAAAAATAATATAATAATAAATGTAATTTAATAATATAATCAAACCAAAAACACTGAAATTTGAAATATAGCGCCAAGTTCGCACATCACTGAGCTCAGTTGCAGAATCATTTTCAGTGTCTGATGAGGAATTTCCCCCACGAATCATTATCACTCAATTCTGCAAGTGGTTCTGATTTACTATCTCTGTTCTCTAGCCGGTCTAAAACCGCTTTTGACCTAAAGGGACACTTTTTGGACGCCATGGACGTTTCTCAGTTTCCAGGCAGAAAGAACAGTAAAAATGTAGGCAGGGCGCAGGACAAAGCACTCGGGACACAATGTATGTGAAATGGTTTGATACAGGAATGTTATACTATGTGATTTTAGTGTATTGAATGAATGTCACTTTTAAAACTTCCGTCCCTGTACGTCCCGACGCTCGCAGGGACCGGAACCCGGAAGACGGATGCTGGCATCAGCCGGAGGAGATGGCTGGGGACGCTGCAGGGGGGACATCGCGGGAGCGAAGGACAAAGTAAGTGCTGGAGGGATCACTGAGCAACGCTGCAAGGTATTCCCGAGTGTAGCTCGGGGTCAGGGGCAGACTGACAACTCATGGGGCCCCGGGCAATAGGGGATCATGGGGCCCCTGTGTCCTCGCCCAAACTCAAATAAGCCTATGAAAAAGGTACCAGGGGCATCTCATGGGGCCCCCTACTGACCCCGGGCCCTCGGGCAGTGCCCGAGTTTCCAAATGGTCAGTCCGCCCCTGCTCGGGGTTCCCGCTTTTGGTACTGATAGTTTACCCCGAGCTACACTCAGGAATACCGTCAGGGAGGTTAACAAACAACAGACAGGTCTCAGGAATTTAGAAGCTCAGTGCGAAGTCATCCTGGTAGGTCAAGGTAAAAATACCGCGCATGAAGTCCCCCAGATAAATGAGTCAGTAACTGTAGCCTCATGAGTTACACTGAACAGCGTTCATGACAAATGTTGTAGAAGAAATAAAAATAGGCTCAACAAGCCTCAGAACACGGAGGAATACAAAAGGGACAGTATAAAGTAAGAAAAGGAGTAAGGGAGAGTAAGAAAAGAAGAGGTCAATTCAGGTAAAATCAACGCAAGGACATATATTGAATCCACGGGTCCCACGTTTTATCAAATTTGGTAGTATTGTGTAGAATACAAGTGATTCTGTCCTTAATCATGATCCATTTCAATTTGTTTTTAGCATATTCAAGTGCAGGGGCGGACTGACAACTCATGGGGCCCCCGGGCAATAGGGGATCATGGGGCCCCTGTGTCTTTGCCCAAACTCAAAAAAGCCTATGAAAAAGGTACCAGGGGCATCTCATGGGGCCCCCTACTGACCCCAGGCCCTCGGGCAGTGCCTAAGTTTCTAAATGGTCAGTCCGCCCCTGATCAAGTGGAATAATTGATCTCTGCCAATGTTTAGCTATAGAAATTCTTGCTGCTAACAGCGTATAGGTAAGCAATTTAAGGGATTTCTTTGGTACTGTATTTGGAAATTTATGGAAGAGGGCCATCACCGGGGTCCTGTGGACATTCACCCCCATCACCGTGTGATTGTAAACAACACAGATCTCTCCCCTGTCAGCTCCTGCACACTGCTTTGTATGGCTCGGCATAGCAGTGTGCTTACAGTGAAACGTAGCCACAGCCAACATAGTGAAACAGCACGCAGTTAACCCTTTGATCATGTTAACCCCTTCCTGCCCAGTGCCATTAGTACAGTGTCAGAGCTTTTTATTAGCACTGATCACTGTATTAGTTTCACTGGGGATGTCAGTGGCAGTTAGTCAGTGGCAGTTGGTGTCAGAATGCCCACCGCAGTCCCACTATAAGTCGCTGCTGGCCGCCATTACTAGTAAAAAAAAAATTATATATATACAGTATCACTGGGGATGTTAGTGACACCAAGTCAGTTTTCCCCCCAGTGTTAGAATGCCCGCTGCAGTCCTGCTATAAGTCACTGCTGCCATTACAAGTAAAATAAAAAAAAAACGTATTGGGATTTTTTTTTTTTTAGCAAAGACATGGAGCAGAATACATTTTGGCCTAAATATATGAAGAAATTTGATTTTTAAAATTTTTTTACTGGGCATGTTTAATAACAAAAATTAAAAAATACAGTTTTTTTTCTCAAAATTGTCGGTCTTTTTTTGTTTATAGCACAAAAAAATTAAAAAAGCACAGGCAATCAAATGCCACGGAAAGAAAGCTCTATTCGTGGGGAAAAAAAGGACATTTCGTTTTGGGTGCAGTGTTGCATGACTGGGCAATAGTCAGTTAAAATAACGCAGCGCCGTAACGCAAAAAATGGGCTGGTCAGGAAGGGGGGTAAATCCTCTGGAGGGCAAGGGGTTAACCTGTATTCAAAGCCAACACTTTTTTTTTTAACTTTTTTTTTTTAAAACCCTTGTCCATTTTTTATTGCTGTCTGTGTCACTCTGGGGAGATTCACCCTCTCTGCTTGTTCTGGTGAGCTTTGAAAGTGGTAGAAAATCTGAAACTTTGAGTTGTCATCAGGGGCGGACTGACCATTTGGAAACTTGGGCACTGCCCGAGGGCCCTGGGTCAGTAGGGGGCTCCATGAGATGCCCCTGGTACCTTTTTCATAGGCTTTTTTGAGATTGGGCAAGGACACAGGGGCCCCATCATCCCCCATTGCCCGGGGGCCCCATGAGTTGTCAGTCCGCCCCTGATTGCCATCATTATGGAAATAAAGAGGAAATTTTCAAATGGGGACTTCGATCCGTTGAGAACTGTGTAAGAGGGGATTTATCCCAGATTTACTCTCCTATACCGCTGCCAAATTCAATTACATGTTCTAGACAGCTACGTGAATTTAGTGCAATTTGAGAACGCATGAGAGACACCATCATGTTTTATAAGAAAAGGTAAAAAATATTTTTTTTTTCTCAAAATTGTCTTTTTTTGTTTATAGCTCAAAAACTAAAAAGCGCACAGTCAATCAAATACCACCAAAAGAAAGCTCTATTCGTGGAAAAAAATGAGCATGCAGCGTTGCATGACCGTGCAATTGTCATTTAAAGTAACGCAGCGCCGTAACACAAAAAATGGCCTGGAAAGGGGGTAAATCCTCTGGAGGGCAAGTGGTTAAAAAGTAAGAGAAGATTCAGATCCTCCACCGAGTTTTTATTGCTGTCTGTGTTTCTGCTGGAGCGATTGATCCCTCTATTTGTTCATGTCAGCACTGCCCCAGAGACAGAAAGTAAGGGAAAATCCTAAATTCTCCTCACTTTGGAGAGATTCTGTTGCGTCTCCAAGACAGGGGTGTGATGAAAAATCCCCCTAGCAGACAGCAATAGGTAATCGAATTATATTAATTCAAACTGTTACAAAACCCTTCGCTTCAATCATCTCCATTATTTAGAATTCTGTATCTACAGTTTAATTATACAATCTTCCTGTTCCAACTCTCATTCTATCCTAAAGCTGTAAGATAAGATTGGAAAGGTTCACTTACCTTACTCCACTGCTGAATGTGACCTCGCACTCATGAGCGCTTTTTATACCAAACCCACCCACCAATCACAGTGAGTAACGTCATACGATCCGATATGTTGATTGGAGGATTTCTAAGGGTTCTAGAATCTTCTAGTTGTCTCTAGGCATTCATCCAGCAACCACCCCGAACTCGGTGGGAGGGGTACCCATAGATCGTTCTCGAAAACAGTTTTGTTTTCTTCTTTTTGTGTGTGCATTGTTTTTAGCCTTGTCTTTTTTTTTTTCTTTTTACATTTTCGTGTGAGTATAGACCTCCAGTTAGTTTGTCATCATCTTCTCACCTACCTATTACTCTGAAAGTGTGAACACTGAACACTTTTGCTTTTCTATATCCTTTTCCTGTATGTACTCGGTGATTTCATTTTTTTTTTCTAAAATTTCAAATTGCATTGAAGACAATGGGGGACCATTTTTGATGATCACTTTTGGTGTTTGGAGGGCTACTACACAAGTTCATGTCACCCAAATGGAATGGGAATCCCCTACAGTCCCCCATTAAGTGTTTTTCTTTACGTAGATTCTTAGACCGTAGGTTCTTTTTTAATCCATTTCTCCCCATTATCTAAAAAAACACAAAAAACAACTAAAACCCCAAAGGGGAAGGGAACACTGGTTATATACTTTTTTTGGCTTTTGCCCAGGTTTTTAAATTTTTTTATGATAGTCAGGGGATTAGCTGGGGCACAGGACACCAAAATGTTTGGCACAAAACAAAGTCTATTGTAACCTTAGCAGGTATATCTTCAGCCACATAAAATAAACATACATAATGTAATGCTTCTAAGGGGAAACTCAGTGAAGTGAATACAAAAGTCACTGACTTACATCCACAGCACAATGTCCATCCAGAAAGTGGACGTCCAAATACACAGAAGCAGCATTCTCACCCAGCCATGCAAGGAATAAACTTTCTCCTGTCTATGTTAAACCCAGTGCAGTCTCGACACACCGGAGACCCCCTCCTCTTCCGATTTAATTTTCATCTTCCCCATTCATTAACCCAGCATAGCCTCTTAAAGCACCCACATCCAAAAAATAAGGGTGTATTGAACACTCACCGTCTACTTTATTAGGTACACCTGTTGAATTGCTTGGTAACACAAATTGCTAATCAGCCAATCACATGCCAGTAACTTAATGCATTTAGGCATCTAGACGTGGTGAAGACAACGTCTAGATCAAACTAGTTCAAACAGAGCATCCAAATGGGGAAGAAAGGGGAATTAAGTGACTTTGAACATGTCATGGTTGTTGGTGCCAAACAGGCTGGTCTGAGTATTTCAAAAACTGCTGATCTACTGGGAATTTTCAAGCACAACCATCTCTAGGGTGTACAGAGAATGATCCGAAAAAGAGAAAATATCCAGTGAGCAGCAGTTGTGTGGACGAAAATGCTTTGTTGATGTCAGAAGAGAATGGGCAGACTGGTTCGAAATGATAGAAAGGAAACAGTAACCTCAAATAACCACTCATTGCAACCAAGGTATGCAGAATACCATCTCTGAATGCACAACATGTCGAACCTTAAAGCAGATGGGCTACAGCAGCAGAAGACCACTCAGGGTGCCATTCCTGTCAGCTATGAACAGGAAATGGAGGCTATAATTCGCACAGGCTCACCAAAATTGGACAATAGAAGATTGGAAAATGTTACCTGGTATGATGAGTCTCAATTTAAGCTGTGACATTCAGATGGTAGGGTTAGAATTTGGCATAAACATCATGAAAGCATGGATCCATCCTGCCATGTATCAATGCTTCATGATGTCTATAAGGACCAAAATCTTTGAGGAGTGTCAACACCTTGTGTGTATGCATGCTATGCAGGATATATCGCTTTTGACTGGCACACGGCCACCCACGGTGCCTGAACCCTGATGGGGTGGATGAGGTAGTAGAGGAGCCCAAATAATGGACCCAGGAAAGAGCATCAGCAGGTTGATGCTATCTCCCAGGTTTATGCTCCACCAAAAACCCAAACCCCTCAAGTGCTACTAACCACCATGTCACCCTAGGTATTGCCGTTTTATCCTGCCACATCCATGTCAAAGGAGCACTGCCAAAGATCAACCTAAACTTTCTTCCCAAGAGATAATAATAGAGTGAGTCCAGAGCTCATTTTATGTCCAGGCACTCTCGCTCCACAATGGCATAGTTTTTCTCAGCCATAGTCACCTTTCAGTTGAGAAAAACTATGGGATGTAACTTTCCGTGGATGACCTGAGACAGAAAGTTATTAAAGAAATATGGGACCTACCATGACTAGATGTTGACAAAATGCAGATTTGACCACCTTGAAATCCCTTTCAGCCTATAGGTTACATTCTACCATGGCTGACTTCCAGCCTTTAGTTGGGTCAGTCAAAGGAGCCACCAGTTTCACAAAATGTAGCATAAATCACTGATGGTTCCCAATGATACCAAGGAGTTAACCTTTTCTTGAGAAACAGCAAAGATTAGGTAGTTTCAATGTGACAATGAAAAAAACAAATTAGTTTAGCCAGTAATTTTTTGATTGTTTAATGTAGAACATTAAAAATGGCAAATTTTCTTTAAATAACTTGCCTGGAGGTGTCTTAATCCTGCTTGTGAAACACTTCTCTGATGTAAAGAAAGAGCTGCTGCAGCACTGACATTTACAATGGAAAGTTTTAAAATTGCAAGTATAGGACTTTAACAGCTTCCTTATTTTTTTAAAGGAAACAGCATACAGCCCCTACAATGGTCTGCTATATATTTGGGGGGACCTTTGGAGGGAACTGTGTGCTGTCTTTTTTGTTTAAGAAGCCAGCAAGATTTTTTTTTTTAATTGTGTCCCTCCCAAAATAAATACCAGATAAAAAAAAAGTGGAGGTCCCCTAGAAAATCCATACCAGACTCTTAATCTGAACTTGAATCCTGGCTGGCTGTACCGTGTGCCTCCGCTTCTCTTACTGAACAATACTAGGCCACATGCCCTCAGCATGGAGGGATGCCTTGCCACCAGCTGGGCCCCCCAGAAAAGCACCTTGTCCCATTGTTGATGAGGACAAGGGCATTTTCCCCACAGCTCCTACCTAATTGGAGGATCTGCAGGTGGGGGGCTTATCAGAGTGTAGAAGTCCTTTTATTAATAAATATAAAAGTTGGATGTGTCCATGCAATAACTCTGTGTATCATTCACAGAACTAAATCTTCAACAAATTCACAATAAATCATTTGCAGCACTAATCAATCAACACTTTAATAAATAATATAAAAATAGTGAAAATTCATTCAGACTTTGTGCACCCCACAAAACATAACAATGTATATAAAAACCATAAATTAATGATGTCATAAATGCTCAATCAATATTAAATCAATATTGCCAGTGATAAAATCCTGCAAAATCATGCATCCAAAGTTCAGAGTGATCTTCAATTTATAAAAAAATGAATTCCTCTCCAACCCCCCTTTGTAATGTACAGCGCTGAGTGAACTACCGGCGCTTTATAAATACTGTATAATAATAATAATAATAACCCCATTTGTGCACTATTTGTGAGTCTTCTCACCTAGTAACTGATGCCTGATAACAAAAAAAAAAAGACCAAAACAGGCAGGCAGAGAATTGCTCCACATTTTCACCCAAAATGGAAACTTGGATCTTGCCCAAAGGATCTTACTCCAAGCCCATCCACAGGTTGATTGACCAATCTCCTCAATTGCCCCTCAAAATAATAAAACCGACATCTAGTGCTCTCTGTGTAAAAGCTTTTTTATGAAAAACAGCCAAGCATCAAATCTACTCACTTGAGTACAGAGAGCAGCTGCATATCATATTGATTGTAACCACATCCATGGCAATCGAGAACAGTCTCAAGCAATAGCAAGTATGCAAACCACAGCTTGCTCACCAGAGTCGAACCATTCACATAAAAAAAAAAAAAGTTGTAACCTAGAAATAAAGACACCCAAACATTTGACAAGTCCTCTATTAAAAAAATTAAAATCCAATAAAAGTCCCTTGTCATAGATTCATCGTGATCACAATGCCTGCCTCCGCTGACTCACTGAAAAAAAAAACAACGACATCTAATACATGTGAACGATCCCGACAGTGACACTAGTCAAATGACAGCTTCCTGAGCTGTTATCAGCTATATAAGGGAAGGGGTGGTGTTAGTGATCAATGTAATTGCTCAAAAATGATCAGTAGCCATATGTGGGAAGTTATGTCACTGCTATCCCTGTCCCTTTATTTAAATGGATTGGGATGTCATTGGGGAAGCAGTCATACCGTTGGCTCATCCCTAAATGCAATCATATTTCCTCCAAAGCGTTTCTTCTCCAGGGTAAATAATTCAAAGTATGTAGTTATTCCTCATAACTGAGGTCCTTCAGCCCCCATGTTAGCTTTGTTGTTCTTCTCTGAACTCTTTCCAGTTCAAGGACATCCCTTATGAGGATTGGTTGGCCAGAACTGGACAGCATACTCTATACTTCAGGGAGTCCAATACTGCCAAGTTCTTTGGCAAGTCAGATTCCCAATCCCCACTAAATATGAACATAAATACAACAAAGTGGGGAGTGGGGGTACAATAGCTACCTCTCTAACTGTTTGGATTTACAAGTACCACGTCCTCCATTATTCAGTATGCAGAAAAAAATCCCCCCCTTATGTATGTGGCTCAAATTAGAACTACTTGAATTTAGCACACAAGTCGCTGTCAGAACCAAAACTGTCACAGATGTTTCTTGAATTAGGCACAATGCATTAAGAAGAGCAGTTAACTCCAGAAAAGTGGTGCAACAGCCAGGGGCGGACTGACAACTCATGGGGCCCCCGGGCAATAGGGGATCATGGGGCCCCTGTGTCCTTGCCCAAACTCAAAAAAGCCTATAAAAAAGGTACCATGGGCATCTCATGGGGCCCCCTACTGACCCTGGGCCCTCGGGCAGTGCCCGAGTTTCCAAATGGTCAGTCCGCCCCTGGCAGTAGCTTTATTGAGTTCCTCCAATTTATTTCAAACTACTGAGGCCCCTTTTCTGGCAGTAACTCAATGCATTTAGGCATCTAGACCTGGTAAAGACAACTTGTTGAAGTTCAAACCAAGCATCGGAATAGGGAAGAAAGGGGATTTAAGCGACTTTGAAAGTGGCATGCTTGTTGGTGCCAGACGGGCTGGTCTCAGTATTTCAAAACTGCTGATCTACTGGGGTTTTCACACACAACCATCTCTAGGGTTTATAGATAATGGTCCGAAAAAGAAAAAATATCCAGTGAGCGGCAGTTGTGTGGACAAAAATGCCTCGTTGATGTCAGAGGTCAGAGGGGAATGGGCAGACTGGTTCAAAATTATAGAAAGGCAACAATAACTCAAATAGCCACTTGTTACAATCAAGGTATGCAGAATACAGTACCATCTCTGAATGCACAACACTTTGAAGCAGATAGGCTACAGCAGCAGAAGACCACACCAGGTGCCACTCCTGTCAGCTA
This sequence comes from Staurois parvus, assembly GCF_062004578.1. NCBI lineage: Eukaryota > Metazoa > Chordata > Amphibia > Anura > Ranidae > Staurois > Staurois parvus. Next base: position 973,927 of record NW_028318554.1, on the reverse strand, counting down.
AGAACAGAAAATGGAGGCTACAATTCACACAGGCTCACCAAAATTGGACAATAGGAGATTGGCCTGATCTGATGAATCTCGATTCTAGTTGCGACATTTAGATAGTAGGGTCAGAATGTGGCATAAACAACATGAATGCATGGATCCATCCTGTATCAATTGTTCATAGATGTGCAGCTGAAAAATCTGCAGCAACTGTGTGATGTCAATATGGACCAAAATCTCTGGGGAATGTTTCCAACACCTTGTTGAATCTATGCCACAAAGAACTGAGGCAGTTCTGAAGGCAAAAGGGGGTCCAACCCGGTACTAGCAAGGTGTACCTGATAAGGTGGCCAGAGAGTGTAGGTAGTTTGTTAGTTGATGCAATATGTAGGTTGACCCACACAAAAATTGAGAAACAGAGCAGGACAACAAAGTTCCTTTTGATATAATAGACATCTTGTCATCCTCTTCTGCCCACAAAACACATCAAAAGGAGTGTCACGATCGCGGCGTCAGACCCCAGACCTTCTCACCCAAACTCGTGACCGAAGGACTAGCCGATCTAAAACCGCGATGTGACGTGCGTAACAATGCCACACCCAGCTGCACCCTGCACAACACTTTTCCAGCTAATGGGCCACAATCGATGTACCGGCAGCCTGGGCGATTGTTACTCGGTCAGGATAATTACACTAACCCTTCACACCGCCACCAGGTTAACTAACCCTTCACACCACCACCACCTCCTTTTTGTACAGAGAAAGAGGAAACTCGGCATTATCAGCTATAACACTATAATGATTGAGATAATCGTCCATATAAAACAGTCATAACACAGGCCTGTTATACAGAGAGTTAAGCAAACAGTAGCGTTCTCTTTAAAGGCAGGGATTCGTAAATTGCAATACAGAGCTATAGAAACATTTCAACACTTTCAGAAACAAAGATTTATTACTAAAAGGTCAAACGGGTGCAATAAAAATATTTACAGAAAAAAAGATGTAACTAAGATATATATATAAATATACAGAGCATAACAGCACAGCAAAGAGATAACAGAGAGCGGTTAAAGGGTTAAGGTACTTGCCATTAAGCCTTGGATGTAAGCAGGTCAAGTTTCTGAACAGAAGGGGCACTGGTCTCCCCCAAGTGGTATTGATGTTAAAATGGGAGACGTCTTCAACTTCCTACTCTTAGGCCTGACAGCCTGTTTTGTAGTCCCCAGCAGGGGGTGGCTCTGCCGTCAAGGACCAATCTCCGCTTAGGGCGTGGAGAGATGAGTGGATGCCTCAACTAGAGCAAAAATCTCCCATAACTCATATTTGGCCCATAACTTTTCATCTGCACAAGTGACATTTGACTCGCGGGTAGATTATTATGCAGACAAGTCTGAGGATTGATTAAATATGAGTTATGAAAGTGTACACTAAATGGTTCACGAGATCTATGTTTCTGCTTTCCTGTGTGTCCGAGACAAGGCGAGTAACCCATCAAACTGTTTGCCTGCTCATCGTTCATCTGACGATATGTTCGGTTTTTATGTAAGTCTCTCATATTCCAAGATATTGAGACATAGGGGAAAAATGGTTTTAACTGAGGTTATCTGATTCTGTCACCTACGCTGAGTTAGGTTTTATGAGGTTGGAATCTCTCTCAACTCCAGAGAAAGTTTGCCTTATCTCTTCCGAGGTGTGAAATGGTACAGCTTTCTGAGACAGCTAGGCACCTAGCTCAGAGATGCCTTGGCCTGCCAGTGACCCACAACCAGCACACACACACACACACACACACGCTGGGCACATGTCTCCTCTCAGAGAGGGAGGGGGAGGGAGTGAGGGGAGAAAATGGATACTCTTAACAAAATGGAGTCTGCGTCCTTCACTGTGTGTTGCACACGTTTGCGACAAGGAGCACCTCAGCAAAAGTTTTTTCATTAAAACCAAAGTTTACTTAATCAGGAGCTTAGCAAGGCTTCCCTTGCCCAAATCAGCCTTAACAGATAAAAGTGTAACTAAATTTGTAGGCAGGTTGGCATGTTGCCTACTGTATGTTAGCATGGCTGTCCTAGCCAGGGGTAAGGGGTTAATGTCTTTTGCTACCGTTTCCAGTCTAAATTTGCTGCCTTTATTAGGCCTGACCCACTGGTCCTGTGCAATTATAAAAGGGACAGGGGTCCGGGTCCCTGAGAGCTGGTCTGTCCTGCTTTGCTTACCTTGCTAGTCGAGTCCTGATGGGAATTCCAGCTGCACGCCATGTAGGGGGACTGCTGGGTCTCACAGTCCATCCTGAAGACACCAGCATCATGGAAATTGTCACTCTGGACAATTGAGTTTCGTTTTAAGAATTCATAGGTTTCCTGATCGTAAATACACAAAAATTTAAAGAAACCCCGGGGAGATCCATAGTGAGTGGGGTTGACTCCCTATTCGCTAGGATAGGGGAGTATTTGGATAAGTTTCTTCAGCCACTTGTTCAGGAATCTCCAGCTTATCTGAGGGACAGTGGGGATCTTATTAATATTATGAAGGAGGTGCAAATTGATAAGCCATGTACTATGGCAAGTGTTGATGTTAACTCTTTATATGCAAATATTAGGCAAATCATGCTTTGAAAGATGGTCTTTCGAGAATAATACTGAAATGAAAACTAAACAAAAATAATTTTTTCTGCAGAGTCTAGATCTAGCTATGAGCCATAATTTCTTTTGGCACAATGAGAAGTATTTTAGGCAAAAAAACGGGGTTGCCATGGGAGGAAAATATGCACACTCGGTGGCGAATCTCTTTGAGTAGGTGGGAACAAGAATGTATTTTCTCTAATAAGAGACCAGAGCTAAAGCTTTACAAGAGATTCATTGACGATATTTTTATTATTTGGGAAGGAATCTTTGGAAAAATTCATTAAATTTGGGAAGTAACGAAGGAATATTTGGAAAAATGCATCAAAAATATGGGAATGAATAATTATAATATATCATTCTCTGAGAGCATCAGTACAGCATCAATAAATTTCCTAGATCTCACTATTTTTAGGAAGAGGGATAGATTATATACACGCACCTATTTCAAGGAGGTTGCTAAGAACGGGCATATCCCTACACATAGTTGTCACTATTATGGATGGCTGAAAGCCATCCCAAAAAGTCAATTTATGCGGATCAGGCGGATTTGTGATGAGGAATTTGACTATAGGAATCGGACAGATATTTTAAATAAAAGATTTGAGGAGAAAGGGTATAAAGAAAAAGAGTTGAAGGATATCAGGGATAAGTTGGGGTTTTGAACAGGGAGGATTTACTAAAGAAAAAGGATAGAACGGTAGATAATTTTGACCTGGCTTTTGTTACGGGTTTTTCGAAACAACATAAATTAGTTGAGAAGGTTTTTAGGAATCGCTGGCCAATTTTATTGCATGATGAAGTGTTAGGAAAGCTCTTACCCATGAAACCCAAATTAATTTATAGGAGACCACCTACTCTTAGAACTAAACTTGTGAAGAATGTCCCAGACCAACCTTCTAAAAGGGTTACCTTCTTGGGTCAGTTGGGTTTTTTCAAATGTAGCAGATGTTCAGCATGCAAAATAATAAAGGATAATAATAAGAGATTATTGCAATTTCAGTCCCAAGTCAAAAGGAGAGATTTATAAAATTGGGAAATTTATCTCGTGGGATAGCAATCATGTAACCTATCTCCTGAAGTGCCCCTGTCATTTGCAATATGTGGGGAGGACAACTAGGAAACTTGCCGTGAGGCTTGGTGATCATATTAGGAATATTAAAAAAGGTTTCAAACATCAAAGTCTGTCTTATCATTTCAGGAAATTTCATAATCGAGATCCATCTTTGCTCAAATTCTGTGGAATTGACAAAATTGATCCCCATTGGAGACATGAGAAAGTCAGTTTCACAGAACGAGACAAAGTGGATTTTGAAATTGGGTACCTTGGCCCCTAGGGGGTTAAATGTAGACATAGATTCGAACTGTTTTTTTTGTACAATTGGTGAAGGAACTGCGGGCATGGATTTATATGAGATAATACCGATTTATTCAATATAATAATTTTTTAAGAAATGCGGGGAGAATGTGTGTGATTTGGTCATAAAAAGAAAGAATTTTTTTTTCTTTTTTTAATATTTTTTATAATATTATTTCTCATATATTTTCTATGTATATGGTGTGTATTTATTTGTGTTTAGTAAGGATTAATTAATATTGGCATTGAAATTCATTGTGAAGATTGTTATTTTATATCGATGTTGTTAATGAGATGGTTTTTTCAGTGGCGGCTAAAACATTCCAACCAGGAAGTGAATTCACAGTAGTAGGATTTATCTTGGCAAGATTCTGATTGAGAACCAAGACGGAGTGATATAGGCAGTCCTTTTCTTAATTATCAGCCAATCATCTTCGTAGGAAGAGTAGTGGGGAGGTATAACTTCCACCAGAAACCGGAGGTCTTGGTCTGTGATGACGCCTTGGAGGAGGGGCGAAACGCGTTGACGCAATTTCTGGTTCCGACTGGTGGTACGTGACGTCACATCCGGTAAGTGGAACTCACACTGGTGCCATTTTGTTGGAGATTAGAGCTTATCTCCAGGGACTGCTGCTAATCCACTTTCTGTGTGATCTGCCATTAACTATGGAATTTGAAGGATATACCGTATTTTTCGCTCCATAAGACACACTTTTTTCCCCCCAAAAAAGGGGGGAAAATGTCAGTGCATCTTATGGAGCGAATATGGAGCAGCCGGTCCGGTATTTCCACCACCGCCGTGTCAGAATACCGGGCCCGCCGCTCAGCTCTGCAGCAGGATCTTACCTGTTCCTCGGTCCAGCGCTGCACAGTCTTCCCATGCCAGCTTCTTTAGTGTAGGATCTCGGCTTGACAGCCGGGTGCCCAGTGCGCATGCGCAAGAAGCGCTGCACTTTGTGAATGGTACGGCATCTTCTGGGACACATGACAGGTCCCAGAAGGCATCCGACCAATCACAAAGTGCAACGCTTCTCGCGCATGCGCACTGGGCACCCGGCTGACAGCCGGGTGCCCACACTAAAGGGACAAGGCACACAACTCCGTGGAAGTGGGAGCGGGTACCTGTCAAATTCAGGTACCCGCCCTCCCTCCCTCCCCAAAGGTCAGCAGTCATCTCCTGTACTGTCCGCGGTCTTTGGTTATCTCCTGTACTGTCCGCAGTCTCTGGTCATCTCCTGTACTGTCCGCAGTCTCTGGTCATCTCCTGTACTATCCGCAGTCTCTGGTCATCCCCTGTACTATGTCCGCAGTCTCTGGTCATCTCCTGTACTGTGTCCGCAGTCTCTGGTCATCTCCCGTACTGTCCGCAGTCTTTGGTCATCTCCTGTACTGTCCGCAGTCCCTGGTCATCTCCTGTACTGTCTGCAGTCTCTGGTCATCTCCTGTACTGTCCGCAGTCTCTGGTCATCTCCTGTACTATCCGCAGTCTCTGGTCATCTCCTGTACTGTCCGCAGTCTCTGGTCATCCCCTGTACTGTCCGCAGTCTCTGGTCATCCCCTGTACTGTCTGCAGTCTCTGGTCATCCCCTGTACTGTCTGCAGTCTCTGGTCATCTCCTGTACTGTCCGCAGTCTCTGGTCATCTCCTGTACTGTCCGCAGTCTCTGGTCATCTCCTGTACTGTCCGCAGTCTCTGGTCATCTCCTGTACTATGTCCGCCGTCTCTGGTCATCTCCTGTACTATGTCCGCAGTCTCTGGTCATCTCCTGTACTATGTCCGCAGTCTCTGGTCATCTCCTGTACTGTGTCCGCAGTCTCTGGTCATCTCCTGTACTATGTCTGCAGTCTCTGGTCATCTCCTGTACTATGTCTGCAGTCCATTGGTTCAGAATATTTTTTTTCTTGTTTTCTGCCTCTAAAACCTAGGTGCGTCTTATGGTCAGGTGCGTCTTATGGAGCGAAAAATACGGTATATATAACAGCTTACTTTTAATTTTGAAAATGTGAGTGCAACATGGGCATTCTTTTTAGTTATTAAAAGTTGATACAGTGTTACACTATTGGCTTTCTCTCTTATTATTTCTATACTGTCATCCATCCATGGGTGAGCACCTGGAGGTGGCTAAGGAAGGATTTCAGGAGTGGAGAGACATCTAATAATATGTCCACCAAAGCTGGCTATTTATCTATCAAATGTGAGTGCAATTAGGGGCATTATTTTGAATTATTGAAATCCATACAGTATTACACTATTAGTTTTTTTGCATCTTTTTCCATCCATTGGAGGCTGTCTGAGAATGATTTCCTGAGTGGGATACATCTGTGGTGGTCACTCCCCACCTTAAGCCTGTTTGACTTTTAAGCCATAACAGCTTAAAGTCCACTTCATCTAATGAGTGTGTTTTGGATTGAAGATCACGGATGGTTGTGAGCACGTTGAAAATAGATATTTTTTCATCACCTTTCCTTCTGTGATTGAAGCACATGTTCTTCTTGAGACTTTTGGACTTTTTTTATGTTTAATTTTTAGGGTTAATTTTTTGCGCTGCATTTTTGGTTTTTATTTTTATTGATATTTCTATCGGTGAGCAGCATTTATTCATCGAGTTGTCTTATCCTTTGGCGCAAGTTTTATTTATTTTTGTAACCAGTACAAGCAGCCTATTGTGAATCGTGACACCTGTGTCAGGTGAGACATACTCCAGTAGTGAGGGGGTTGCTTCTGGGACTCCCTCCTTTAACGGTCTGTCTCTCATAGCAATGGGAGCAGATCGACCTAGCCACCAGGTACGGGATAGCAAGAGGAACAAAGTGCATGCATGAGGTCCTTGCTGTGCACGCAGCGGGACCCTATTCTGTCACTGGGACTGAGGTGGACAGGTGAAGTGGCCATAAGCTCAGCGTGTCCCTCCTAAACGCAACAGTTACAGTCAAGGTGTGCATTGACACGGGACCAGAGGATTAACTGGGGTCCAGTTTATTCACAGTGTACAAGGTGTACTGCCATCTCTAAGCTGGAGGACTGCCTTAGGGTTCCCTGAAGACGGTCCCCACGTTATCGCAGGGGGATCGATGAGTGCACAACACAGTAAAGGTACAGGGCGAGTGACCCCATCCACAGTGCCTAGCATAGCCCAGAAGCACCCCAGGGTTAGACCTCTCAGCATAAGCCTACAACTTACAAAATCCTCTCTTGTATTAGGAGAGGTATAGACTCCAGAGAGAGAGATATCATTCCCCCGGTACTAATCATTAGTAATACCTCATCTGGAATATGCAGTTCAGTTTTGGGCACCAATTCACAAAAAGAACATTGGGGAACTGAAGAAAGTACAGAGAAGGGCAACCAAACTGATAAAAGGCATGGAGGAGATCAGCTATGAGGAAAGATTAGAGGAACTGAATTTATTCTCTCTTGAGAAGAGGAGATTAAGGGGGGATATGATCTCCATGTATAATACATAAGGGGGGATATGATCTCCATGTATAATACATAAGGGGGATATGATCTCCATGTATAATACATAAGGGGGATATGATCTCCATGTATAATACATAAGGGGGGGATATGATCTCCATGTATAATACATAAGGGGGGATATGATCTCCATGTATAATACATAAGGGGGGATATGATCTCCATGTATAATACATAAGGGGGGATATGATCTCCATGTATAATACATAAGGGGGGATATGATCTCCATGTATAATACATAAGGGGGGGATATGATCTCCATGTATAATACATAAGGGGGGATATGATCTCCATGTATAATACATAAGGGGGGATATGATCACCATGTATAATACATAAGGGGGGATATGATCTCCATGTATAATACATAAGGGGGGATATGATCTCCATGTATAAATACATCAGTGGTTCATATAGTGAACTCTGTGTAGAGTTATTCACCCTGAGGTCATCACAGAGGACAAGGGGGCACTCTTTATGTGGGGAGGAAAATAAATTTAATCTCCAAACATGGAAAGGTTTCTTCACAGTGAGAGCTGTGAAAATGTGGAAGAGACTCCCTCAAGTGCTGGTTCTGGCCAGCTCAGTGGATTGCTTCAAAAAAGTCCTGGACTGTTTCTTAGATACACAGAATATAACTGGATATAACATTTATAGGTAATGTTGATCCAGGGAATATCCGATTGCCTATTGGGGGATCAGGAAGGAATTTTTTTTCCCAGCAGGAGCAAATTGGATCATGTTTTGCTGTTTGTTTTTTTTTTTGCCTTCCTCTGGATCAACTGTAGATATAGGATTATAACTTTTTTTTTTTCCATGGTTGAACTGGATGGACTTTTGTCTTTTTTTAGCCAGACTAACTATGTAACTATGTATGTAACTATGTAACGTGACACCCAATAGAAATATACAGATAGGCCATCTACACCTCTTCTCCCGCCCCCCCCCCCCCTCCCCATGCATCTTACAAATTGGCTAACAAAGACCCATTTACTAATGCATTTTCTTTCATGAAATGTTATTTAAAAATCATTAAGCTGAATCTGTGAATGTTCTTAGGAACATTGACAAATAAGTGTAAAATTTGTTACTTTCCTATCTGGGCGTGGCAGATTTTTTTTAAAAGATCAGCATCACAACAGTTCATAATGTGAATGGTATGTGTTTCTTTTAAAACTGTTTCAACTGGAAAATCTAGGTGCAGGGCGAGGCTCTGTATACCATTTTGCCTGCGGATAATATGCATTCTTCAATATTAAAAATATTTTTTTTTCTCATGATGTGCCCTATGTCACATGTACTTCTCTGTGACTTGCAGTATGTGGGGTATATCATAACGTTATCAAGGGTTGTAAACATCATAGTGTTTCATCTCACTTTTTGCCATGGGATTTTCAGGCATGAATGTGCTTTGATACAAAATGGGAACTTTTAAAAAATGAAATAAATTGGATTTTTAAGATGGACACTTTAAGTCCAAAAGTTTTCACTATATGCTAGGTGTCTAACAAGGATGAGCAAAACTGAGATTTTTCATTTCCCTGAAATTTTAGCACAAATTGTGGGATTGTGGTGAAATTAAATTAATGGGGGAAGATAAACTATGTTTTGGGGCATTTTAAGGGTACAATTTGCTTTTAATGTCTTTTGAGAGTTATGAAAGCTCCTACAAACTATCTTGGACCTGTTCTTTGCTCAAAAAATGGCCTTCATTAGCTTCATTGTTTACATTGTTCACAGAAGGTAGAAGATAGAAAGCAGGAAAAAGTTAAAAAAAAAACTAAAGTGATAATATACAAATAATGATCAAATAAACAAAAACAAAAACATGCAAAAAGAGAAGTAAATGAATGAAACCAAGATAAGCTAAATAAAACCTTAAAAAAACACCCTATAAATTATGGAAATAAAACGAGTTGATACATTTCTACATTTCTTTATAAACTATACGAGGTGGTATCAAAAAGTTTCAAGTCTAGTTTTGTAACACGCCAACAGATGGCAGCTCAAGGCTGCATGCAACGGTCACAGGGAGCACCGACCATCATAAGTTAGTGTGCCAAAAGACAGCATCCTGTGTACATCCGGAGCTGTGCAACTGGTGTTATTCTGACTACGTGTGTTACCACATCTGCTATTTCATCATGGACAGGAAGTTAGAACAAAGAGCAAATGTGAAATTCCGCATGAAACTGGGCAAATCTGTCACAGAGACGTTTGACATGATTCGGCAAGTTTACGGCAATGCTGCAATGAGTCTTTTAAGGTGTTTTGAGTGGCACATGCACTTCAAAAGTGGAAGAACATCACTGGAAGAGGACGAGAGATCATGGACCGTCAACTAGCTCAATCCATAAAATGTCAAAACCATTCAGCAACTTCCGAACCCACCTTACTCGCTCCTTCAGACTTCACCCTCGTCCCGAAGATGAAGATCCAGCTCAAAGGTCGCGGTTTTGACAACATTGCAGAGATCCAGGGCAAATTGCTGAAGGTGCTTGACACACTTCTCAAGAAGAAGACTTCCATAACACATTCTGATAGTGGCAGTGACACTGATTGGCCAATCAGTGATCACATGAATAGGTGTAAGCAAGATGTCACTTCTGACATCATTATTATTATACAGGATTTATATAGCGCCAACAGTTTGCTCAGCACTTTACAATATAACTGGAGACAATACAGCAACAATACAGTTCAATACAAGAGGGATAGGAGGGCCCTGATTCTCGGAGCTTACAATCTAGGAGGGAGGGGCTAATAGTACAAAAGGTAGTAACTGTGGGGGATGGACTGGTAGAAGGAGTAGAAGATTCCATTATTAGCTGACGGCAGGATAGGCTTCCCTGAAGAGATAGGTTTTCAGAGATCGCCTAAAAGTGAGCAGAGTAGGCAATAGTCTGATAAATTGGGTAGAGAGTTCCAGAGGATGGGGGAAGCTCTGGAGAAGTCCTGGCGACGAGCATGGGAGGAGGAGACAAGGGAGCCAGAGAGCAGGAGGTTGTGCGAAGAGCGGAGAGTACGGTTTGGATGATATTTGGAGACAAGATCGGTGTTTCACTTACTACGTGTGAAATCAGTGAATGATCACAGAGATCACATGGTACAGGGCTATTCACAACAGCCTTGTACCATGTGACAAGCTGTGACTAATCACAGCTCACACAGTATTTCTCAATGGCTGCAAGAATGCAGCCAGAGAGGAGGAGAAATGATTGCTTTTACAGCCTTTATGGGTGTAAAAGCAATCAGTGTAAAAAAAAAAAAATCTTCATCACCCCCCACAAGTAGTATAGTGTCACTATGGTGACACTATACTGCTAGGGTGACAGTATGTTAAAAAAACACATACCGTATTTGCCGGCGTATAAGACGACCCCCTACTTTTCCTGTTAAAATATAGGGTTTGAGCTATACTCGCCGTATAAGACTACCCCTCTTCCAACGCACACCAAATAAAAATGAAAAAACATCAGATTTGATTTCAATATGGTATGGTATTTCAGTATGGTATTCCAATGATGGGGTGCTATTCCTCCCACTGACACCAATGATGGGGCACTATTTCATCCACTGACACCAATGATGGGGCACTATTCCTCCCACTGATACCAATGATGGGGCACTATTCCTCCCACTGATACCAATGATGGGGCACTATTCCTCCCACTGATACCAATGATGGGGCGCTATTCCTCCCACAGATACCAATGATGGGACAGTATTCCTCCCACTGACACCAATGATGGTGCCCCATCATTAGTGTCAGTGTGTGAGGAATAGTGCCCCATCATTGCTCAGTGGGAGGAATAGTGCTCCATCATTAGTGTCAGTGGGAGGAATAGCACCCCATCATTGGTGTCAGTGGGAGGAATAGCGCCCCATCATTGGTATCAGTGGCAGGAATTGCGCCCCATCATTGGTGTCAGTGGGAGGAATAGCGCCCCATCATTGGTATCAGTGGAAGGAATAGTGCCCCATCATTGGTGTCAGTGGGGAGGAGGAATAGTGCCCCATGGTTGGTGTCAGTGGGGAGGAGGAATAGTGCCCCATGGTTGGTGTCAGTGGGGGAGGAATAGTGCCCCATCATTGGTGTCAGTGGGGATAATAGTGCCCCATCATTGGTATCAGTGGGGAGAAATGTGCCCCATCATTGGTGTCAGTGGGGGAGGAATAGTGCCCCATCGTTGGTGTCAGTGTGGAGGAGGAATAGTGCCCCATCGTTAGTGTCAGTGGGGGAGAGGAGCGGCTGCTCCTTTCAGTTCGGCCGCTTGATTTTCGCGGGGCCGTTCGGCTCCGCCTCCTCGCCGGTGATTGGTCGCCTGTGTGCCTTTCCAGTGATGGCGCCCAATCACCGGTGAGGAGGCGGAGCCGAGCGGGCGGCGGGACCATCGAGTGGCCGAACTGAAAGAAGGAGCAGCCGTGCTTCCTGGACCGGATCGTTGTGGGACCGGGACCGGAGCCAGGTAAGGTACAGCAGCCCCTCTGCCCACCCCTGTACTTGGTGTCCGTTGGAGGAGGAGGGGGGGTGGCGCCGCCCCTCGAAAAAGTGCCGCCCTGACACCGGCTCGCCGTATACCGGCGTATAAGACGACTCCCGACTTTTCAAAAGATTTTCACGGGTTGAAAAGTCGTCTTATACGCCGGCAAATACGGTAAATAATATAAAAAAATAAAATAACAATGTAAAAAAAAAATTTTTAATTATAATTTTTGGTTATAAACTAATTTTGGGTTACTTTGTTTTACTAAAAAGATAACTGAATGAATTCTGGCCAAGATTTATGAAGAAAGATTATATATTTGCAAACTTTTATAAGAAAAACACTTTTTTTCAAAATGTTTGGACCTTTTCATTTATATAGCAAAAAAAAAAAATAAATCCCAGTGGTGAATAAATGCCACCAAAATAAAGCTTTATCTGTCTTAAAAAAATGCTAAGAAATTCATATGGGTACAGTGTTGCATGACCGCGCAATTGTCATTCAACGTGTGATAGCGCTGAAAGCTGAAAATTGGGCTGGACAGGAAGAGGGTAAAAGTGTCCGGACTTGAAGTGGTTAATTATGTGAGACTTGTCAACCTGGCAGATGACCACCACCACTGAGTCAGAATACAGCTGATTGGGTCCTCTGGAAGTTTTCAGGGTTTTCTTTATGTTACAAGGGACACTGGGGGAGATTTACTAAAACCAGAGCACTCAGAATCTGGTGCAGCTGTGCATGGGAGCCAATCAGCTTCTAGCTTCAGCTCGTTCAACTAAGCTTTGGCAATAAAACCTGGAAGCTGATTGGTTTCTATGTAGAACTGCACCAGATTTTGCTCTCTCCAGTGTTGGTAAATAACCCCCTACGGGTCACAAGAGTGCACATTGAATGATTATGCGGAATTTAATTTTTTAGAAACTGACATCCCATCAGTGTCTTGTTGGGGTATGCTGCCAATGTGTGATCTGATTGTATTCCAAGGAAGCATTATTTGGTGACAAACCTGACAAAGATGTGTATTATTAGCCAACAGTGGAAAACATGAGACAAAGTAGCAAAGAAATGTAGATTTACAAGTTCTCTAACAACAATCAGGTTGTTTTTAAATATGTATCACTGTAACAGACCTCGTTCACTGTCTTTGCTGTCAGCAAAGAATTTAGCTGCCATGGCAATCTCTGATACACCGTATGGTCAAAAGTGTGCTGACAACTCATCATCTACTCTGCCACATACTGTACATGGCATATAAGAAAATACAAAACATAAAACAAAACATGAAGCATAGAAACATTGACGCGTGATAGCAGAAATAGACCAGTGTTATAGCTAGACATTTCCCAAATCTCAAGCATGTTTAACTTCTTTACACCACCCAGAAACAGCTACAGAATTCACCTTAATAACCGCTCTGTATCTGCCACCCCTCTCTGCCAATCCCTCCACTGACCTCCACTCAGTGTCCTCCACCCCTCTCTGCCAATCCCTCCACTGGCCTCCACTCAGTGTCCTCCACCCCTCTCTGCCAATCCCTCCACTGGCTTCCACTCAGTGTCCTCCACCCCTCTCTGCCAATCCCTCCACTGGCCTCCATTCAGTGTCCTCCACCCCTTTCTGCCAATCCCTCCACTGGCCTCCACTCAGTGTCCTCCACCCCTCTCTGCCAATCCCTCCACTGGCCTCCACTCAGTGTACTCCACCCCCCTCTGCCAATCCCTCCACTGGCCTCCATTCAGTGTCCTCCACCCCTCTCTGCCAATCCCTCCACTGGCCTCCATTCAGTGTCCTCCACCCCTCTCTGCCAATCCCTCCACTGCCTCCATTCAGTGTCCTCCACCCCTCTCTGCCAATCCCTCCACTGGCCTCCACTCAGTGTCCTCCACCCCTCTCTGCCAATCCCTCCACTGGCTTCCACTCAGTGTCCTCCACCCCTCTCTGCCAATCCCTCCACTGGCCTCCATTCAGTGTCCTCCACCCCTCTCTGCCAATCCCTCCACTGGCCTCCACTCAGTGTCCTCCACCCCTCTCTGCCAATCCCTCCACTGGCCTCCACTCAGTGTCCTCCACCCCTCTCTGCCAATCCCTCCACTGGCCTCCACTCAGTGTCCTCCACCCCTCTCTGCCAATCCCTCCACTGGCGTCCACTCAGTGTCAACCACCCCTCTCTGCCAATCCCTCCACTGGCCTCCAGTCAGTGTCAACCACCCCTCTCTGCCAATCCCTCCACTGGCCTCCAGTCAGTGTCCTCCACCCCTCTCTGCCAATCCCTCCACTGGCCTCCACTCAGTGTCCTCCACCCCTCTCTGCCAATCCCTCCACTGGCCTCCACTCAGTGTCCTCCACCCCTCTCTGCCAATCCCTCCACTGGCTTCCAATTGCCCAAAGGATAAAATTCAAAACGCTAACACTGACGTATAAAGCCATTTATAACTCTGCCCCTAATTACATCACCGATCTTGTCTCTAAATATCACCCAAACCGTACTCTCCGCTCCTCGCAAGACCTCCTACTCTCTAGCTCCTTGTCTCCTCCTCCCATGCCCATCTCCAGGATTTCTCAAGGGCTTCACCCATCCTCTGGAACTCCCTACCCCAATCTATCAGGCTATCGCCTATTCTGTTCACTTTTAGGCGCACTCTGAAAACCCATCTCTTCAGGGAAGCCTATCCCGACCCCAGCTAATACTGGAATCCTCTACTCTTCCTACCACTCCATCCCCCACAGCTTATTACCTCTTGTACCACTAGCCCCTCCCTCCTAGATTGTAAGCTCCAAGGAGCAGGGCCCTCTAATCCCTCTTGTATTGTTACTGTACTGTCTCCCTCCATAATGTAAAGCGCTGAGCAAACTGTCGGAGCTATAGAAGTCCTGTATAATAATAATTTAACTGAGCCATAATGCCAGGAGCCAGTAGGCAGGGTTTATGATCTTGCCATACTCTGATTGGCTGCATAGTGCTGTTGTTATTGGGAACCCACCCAATGACTCCCAAACATCATTAGTTGACCATATGCTGCTGGTGATGAAGTGAATTGAAAAGAAAAAAAAATAGAGTTACAATGTAAAACAAATTAATTTAAATAAATAATTTTTAAAAAGTAAAGCGTTCTGTCCCACCACCATGCTCACATGCAAAGTCGAACATACGAGTTGGTCTCCCACGCATACGTAAACGGAAATCGCAGCACAAGTGCATTTTCAGATCGAGAGCAATAATTCTAGTGCCAGACCTCCTGTGTAACTCTAAAATGGTAACCTGTAAAGGCTTTAAATCGCTGCCTATGGAGATTTTTAGGTACCACGGGCTATACGCAATTTTAAAGCGTGATATGTT
The DNA here is from genome assembly GCF_062004578.1 of Staurois parvus. NCBI lineage: Eukaryota > Metazoa > Chordata > Amphibia > Anura > Ranidae > Staurois > Staurois parvus. Next base: position 958,667 of record NW_028318554.1, on the reverse strand, counting down.
TGGTATCTATTTATTCGGCATAACATCATCTTTTATATTTTACAAAAAATTGGGTATTATATTGTGTTTTTGTACATTAGAATTCATTAAAATATATTTTTCCCAAAGATTTGCGTTTGAAAAAGCATTGTGCAGATACCGTGTGAGGGGTAGCTCAATGTGGTGACCCCTGCCGGTCCACTTCGACATTTGTGAGTGTGAATTTATTGTTTAACCTTGTTGATCTAATAAAGGAGTCTCCAAGCTTTCTAAACATAGGGCCAGTTTACTGCCCTCCCAAACTTTAGGGGGCTGAAATGTGGCCAGTGGGAGTGGAAAATATCCTGTTGCCAGTGGGAGTAAATTGCGTCCCCTCTTTGGTAGTAGGGGGAGGAATAGTGTCCCAAGATTGGCGTCAGTGGAAGGAATCGTGCCCCATCTGTGTCAATGGGAGGAATAGTGCCCCATCTGTGTCAATGGGAGGAATAGTGCCCCATGGTTGGCGTCAGTGGAAGGAATAGTGCCCCATCTTTGTCAATGGGAGGAATAGTGCCCCACCTGTGTCAATGGGAGGAATAGTGCCCCACCTGTGTCAATGGGAGGAATAGTGCCCCATCTTTGTCAATGGGAGGAATAGTGCCCCATCTGTGTCAATGGGAGGAATAGTGCCCCATCTTAATATTGGGGGTGAAATAATGACTAATCATTGGTGTCAGTGGGAGCAGTAGCGCACCATTGTTGGTGTCAGTGGGAAGAATAGTGCCTTATTGTCAGTGTCAGGGACTATGTCCTACTGTTGTGACATGGGGGGAATCATGCCCCCCCAAGGGTCTGATAAAAGCAATCAAAGGGCCTCGTCTGGACCCCAGGCCACAGTTTGGAGACCACTGATGAGATAAACTGTGCTACACTAAAGGTGGTCTGGCACCTCCCTTTCCCCAACCTGTTTCATTGTCTGGCTTCCCAGCCCTCCAGAGAAGGCAGTCTTGCTCCAGCCCATATAGTTAGCCAGTGACGGACTTACTACACATAGACTTTTAACTTTTACAAGTATTATGCCTTTTTATCTAGGGTTTGGCACATGGCTGTTATGTTTTTTCAGTATTTGATTTTCATATATGAGTCAAGTCGGTTTTCTTTAATAAAAATATGTAACACCCACCATTTATTCTCTAGTGCAGGGGTCTCCAAACTTTGTAAACAAAGGGCCAGTTTACTGTCCTTCAGACTCTATGGGGGCTGTGGTTAGTGGGACTAGAAAATGCCCCAGCATAAGTGAAAGTAAACAGTGCCCCTTCATTAGTTTAGGTGGAAGGAATAGTGCCCCATTGCTGGTATCAGTGGGAGGAATAGTGCCCCATCATTGGTGTCAGTGGGAGGAATAGTGCCCCATCATTGATATCAGTGGGAGGAATAGTGCCCCATCATTGATATCAGTGGGAGGAATAGTGCCCCATCATTGGTGTCAGTGGGAGGAATAGTGCTCCATCATTGATATCAGTGGAGGGAATAGCGCCCCATCATTGGTATCAGTGGATGGAATAGTACCCCATCATTGGTGTCAGTGGGAGGAATAGTGCCCCATCATTGGTGTCAGTGGGAGGAATAGTGCCCCATCATTGGTGTCAGTGGGAGGAATAGTGCCTCATCATTGGTATCAGTGGATGGAATAGTGCTCCATCATTGGTATCAGTGGGAGGAATAGTGCCCCATCATTGGTATCAGTGGGAGGAATAGCACCCCATCATTGGTGCCAGTGGGAGGAATGATGCCTCATCATTGGTGTCAATGGCAGGAACGGCGTCCCATCATTTGTTTCAGTGGGACAAATGGCTCCCCATCATTGGTGGCAGTGGGCGGAATGGCACCTCATCATTGATTTCAGTGGGAGAAATAATGTCCCATCATTGGAGTCAGTGGGAGGAATAGCAACCCAACATAGGTGTCTGCTGTGGATGGGATAGTGTCCCAAGGGCTGAACAGAGGTAAGCAAAGGACCACATCTGGCCCCAGGGCCGCAGTTTGGAGACCACTGCTCTAGTGTGTCCGCTTAAAAAATATTTAATGTTTGGGGGGTCTAAGTAGTTTTCTAGCAAAAAAAAATATTTTTTACATGTAGGAGAGGAATGTCAGAATCAGCCCGAGCTGGAAGTGGAGCGGGTCCGGTGTCAACCCGTATAAATTGCATGCCGACGATCCCCACAGGATGGTTCGGATATGCGGATTAGGGAGCATAATGGATCGGAGTCCGATCCATTATGCTCCCCAATCCGCAGATCCCATTCATCCTGCGGGGCATGTAACCTATTCGGCATGTAACCTATACAGGGTGACACCGGACCTGCTCCACGAAAAAGGTAAGTTGTAAAGAAAGCCGACGATCCCCTCAGGATGTGGGGATCATTGGCTTGTTTTACAACTTACCTTTTCGCAGAGCGGGTCCGGTGTCACCCTGTGTGGTCGGTGTCACCTGGTGTGGGCCACACCCCCCGCACCTGCCTCGGGATACCACTGGTAATATCTACAAGTATTCAGCTGGATTTCTGTCATCTGTAACAAATATCTTTATCCGAATAAATGCATCTCTCTGGAAAAGAACTATTGGTTGCTGAGGGAAAAGTACATTTATAAATATACACTGGTCATGTGTCCTCCATCATTGATATAAGACAACAGATTTGTCTTATGAACTGTTTCTGTGACAACACCAGCCCCTTGCTTTCATGAATGAACACAATGAGTGATCAGTAGCAATCACTCACTGTTTTCATTCATAATTGAAGCATCGTAGACTGTGTTTTGTTTTGGGGAGGGGGGGGGGGTTGTCAGGTTGGTTGTATGGGGCCCTGTGGTTTCTAACAGCAGCCCTGCCTGTGGTGCAGTGCTGCCAGATTATTTTCAGTTCTCTGCACCTGGACAAAATCCTTCCTCTCTGTTGTTCTGCTTCTCCCTCTGAACTTTCCTCCTCTCTGATTTGTGGCACCCACTGACGGTCTGCCACATGATCATCTACCAGCTCCTCATCGCCAGAGCCGGATTCCAAGTGAGCAACTGTTGGAACATCGCTGTCCTTTTAGGCTCCGTTCACACCTATGCAGTTTGCTTTTTGTCTGTTTTGCAGCGCTTTTCGCAGTTCATTTTGTGTTTTTTTTTTTCTGGTGGGGGGGGGGGTTGTTTCTGGGTAGAATAAAAATGCAAAATGCTTCAAAAACGCAGCAAAAATGCACTACCATTTCAGCAGCTTTTCCATTGAACTCTATTGTAGCAAAATGCTGTTTTTTGCTTTTAAATACGTACCCGACCCTTTCTAAAAACGCAGCAGCTCAAAAAAGCATAGATGTGAACGTGTCCCATAGGAAACCAAGTTAAATGGACTGTAGTGCGTTTCTGCAAAATGCACTACAAACCACATCGGTGTGAACGGAGCCTTACTGCTTGTAGCCTTATGTTCCCTTACTGTTGGTTCTGTCTCTCCAATCTAAGTATTGATAGTGTGATCTCTGTAACTTACAGTTGTGGTGAGATAGCGATAACTCCAATCTTAGTTGAATGACACGGGCAGTGACTCAATCCAGATGACACCTTGTAGATCTTGTGAATTTTATTCCATAAACTGAGAGAACAATGGACATCGGATAGGTCAAAAGATCATAATGTGATCTGCTCAGTGGTGTATTTAGGTTTCGTGCTGCCCTAGGCAACACAAAATTTGGGTCCCCCCATTGACCAACAACACCCCAGCCCCCCACCCGAGAGAGCCTTCCACTACCACCACCCCCCATACCCTGGCAACCCCCACCCCGGGAAGAGATAAGACACTCAACTTCACAGCTCCGGACATCTTTGGGAACAAGAGTCAGGCTCTACATACATCATCAAGCAGCCCACAGACTTTCTCAGATCCCACCTGGTCCCTGTGCTGCGTGTCCCTTCTTCCTTTCCTTCTTTCAGGGGACGTCACTGCCCCCCTGAAAAATGCTGCTGCCCCCCCCTGAAAAATGCCACCCTAGGCAAATGCCTTGTTTGCCTTGTGGTAAATACGCCCCTGGATCTGCTTCATAACATGAGGCTAGAAGCTGAAATGCCTTACTGGGAAAAGGGGTGGAGCTATCTATACAGCATGAACTAAACCAGAGGAAAGGGAGGAGCCGAGACAAAACATAGAGAACACTTAACCATTTGAATACCGGGCAATTTTACACCTTCCTGCCCAGGCCATTTTTCAGGTTTCAGCATTCTCACACTTTGAATGACAATTGCGCGGTCATACAACATTGTACCCAAACTAAAATTTTATCATTTTCTTCACATAACTAGAGCTTTCTTTTGGTGGTATTTAATCACCACTGGGGTTTTTATTTTTTGCTAAATTATCAAAAAAAGACCGAAAATGTTAAAAAAAACATGTTTTTCTTTGTTTCTGTTATAAAAGTTTGCAAATAAATAATTGTTCTTCATAAATTTAGGCCGAGATGTATTCTGCTACATGTCTTTGGTGAAAATAACCCAAATTAGGATGTATTATTTAGTTTCTAGGAAAGTTATAGAGTTCACAAACTATGGGATATATCTGAATATTGATCAATCCTGAAGTACTGACGGCCAATCTAATTTATTGAGGTCCAAGAATGTCAGAACAGTACAGATATCCCCCAAATGTCAGAACAGTACAGATATCCCCCAAATGTCAGAACAGTACAGATATCCCCCAAACGTCAGAACAGTACAGATATCCCCCAAATGTCAGAACAGTACAGATACCCCCCAAATGTCAGGACAGTACAGATATCCCCCAAATGTCAGAACAGTACAGATATCCCCCAAATGTCAGAACGGTACAGATATCCCCCAAATGTCAGGACAGTACAGATATCCCCCAAATGTCAGGACAGTACAGATATCCCCCAAATGTCAGAACAGTACAGATATCCCCCAAACGTCAGAACAGTACAGATATCCCCCAAATGTCAGAACTAGAGATGAGCGAATTATTCAAAAATTCGATTCGGCTGATTCGCCGAATTCGCGGAATAAATTTGATTCGAGGCGAATATATTCGCTGCGAATTTATCTTATAAAAAGGGTGTTTCTAGGCTTCAGAGAGCCTTTATATTAGTGCAGAACACTGTACCTTTAATTTAAATGCCCTTGGAGTCTGCTGGGGAAGAGAAATAATACTGTCAGTCAGTATGACATGCAGATGAGTGCCGTCGATCTTAGAATCACCGCACACTTCACTCATTTGGGCAGTCACGGGGCCAAAACCAGAGTGTGGAGCCACAGTGTGGCGGTGGAGGCAGCAGCAATGGGAGGCCATACAGCACCCTATGACAAAATGGAACCCACCAGCAGTGTGAGGAGACCTGAAAGTGGCACATGGCAGAGTGTGGCGATGGAGACAGCAGCAATGGGAGGCCGTACAGGGACCCATGACACACTCTGGACCTGGCAGCAGCATGAGGAGGCGGTACAGGGGCCCATGACAGATTACGAGCCTGGCAGCAGCATGAGGAGTCGGTACGGGGGCCCATGGCAGATTACGGGCCTGGCAGCAGCATGAGGAGGCGGTACAGGGGCCCATGGCAGAGTGGCGGAGCGTAAGCAGCTAAAAGTGAAGGCCATACAGAGGCCTATGTTAAAAAGTCCCCCCCAGCAGCAGCGTGGGGAGACGACTATCAAGAGTCCAATGGCAGAGTGGCGGAGCAGAAGCAGCTTCAATTGAAGGCCATACACAGGCCTAGGTTAAAAAGCGGAAGCCGTCAGCAGCGTGAGCAGACGACAGAGGCACATGGCGCAGGGTGGCGGTGGAGGCAGCAGTATTCGGAAGCCATACACAGGCCTAGGTTAAAAAGCGGAAGCCGTCAGCAGCGTGAGCAGACGACAGAGGCACATGGCGCAGGGTGGCGGTGGAGGCAGCAGTATTCGGAAGCCAAACACAGGCCTCGGTTAAAAAGCGGAAGCCGTCAGCAGCGTGAGCAGACGACAGAGGCACATGGCGCAGGGTGGCGGTGGAGGCAGCAGCAATGGAAGGCCATACAGCACCCTATCACAAAATGGAACCCACCAACAGTGTAAGGAGACCTGAAAGTGGTACATGGCGCAGGGTGGCGGTGGAGGCAGCAGTATTCGGAAGACATACACAGGACTAGTTTAAAAAGCGGAAGCCGTCAGCAGCGTGAGCAGACGACAGAGGCACATGGCGCAGGGTGGCGGTGGAGGCAGCAGTATTCGGAAGCCATACACAGGCCTAGGTTTAAAACTGGAACCCAGCAGCGTGAGCAGACGACAAAGACGCACATGGCAGAGGATGGATCTGGCAGCAGTATGAGAAGGCGGTACAGGGGCCCGTGGCACAGTGTGGTGATGGGGGCTACAGCAACTGGATGCCAGAAAGTGGCCGATAGGGCTATATACTGCATGACTACATAGGTGGTTTTTATAGTACTTTATTTTGGCCTCCCTCTCAGCAGGTGTGAAAAAGGCCACCATTTTTGAACGGTAGCGAGGGTCCAACAAGGTGGACAGCCAAAAGTCATCCCTCTGTCTGATGGTTATTATTCGGCTGTCGCTACGCAAGCAACCGAGCATGCTATGGGCCATTTGTGCCAAGGAATGCGAGGGACTCCCTGCCTCCATCTCCACAGCATACTGCCACGGTGCGTCTGGGTCCTCTGTCTCCTCCTCCTCCTCTACCAGATGCTCCTGCTCCTCCACTCCTGTCCGCTGAGTGGAAAAACCACCCATTTCACTCAATAATTCCTGAGCACCAATGTCCTCCTCTACCTCCTCCTCTTCTTCCTGTCCTGCCCCCACAGGGGTCATGTGGCGTTGAGATCTGTGCGCCACGTCTACCGCACCCTGACCAGCCATTGTTAACAGCATTTGTTCCAGGACGTGCAACAGAGGAATGACGTCGTTCATCCCATAGTCCTGCCGACTCACGAATAGCGTGGCCTCCTCAAAGGGCCTGAGCAAGCGGCAGGTGTCACGCATGAGCTGCCAATGGCTGACATCTAAGTTACACAGGGGAGTACCTTTATCCGCTTGTAACATCAGGAAATCGGTGATGGCCTTTCGCTGTTCGTAAAGGCGGTCTAACATATGTAGGGTTGAATTCCACCTTGTTACAACGTCGCAGATCAGGCGATGCTGTGGAATTCCGTTCTGCCGCTGCAGCTCAAGGAGGGTGTGCTTTGCGGTGTAGGAATGGCTGAAATGCATGCAAAGTTTACGTGACATTTTAAAGATGTCTTGCAGTGGGATGGTGGATTTTAGGAACCGCTTGACAACCAGATTGAACACGTGAGCCATGCATGGCGCATGGCACAACCTTCCTTGACGCAGAGCAGACACCATGTTCTTTCCGTTGTCGGTCAACATGGTTCCGATTTTCAGTTTGCGCTGAGACAGCCATCTGTCGATTTCTCTGTTCATTACACTCAGAAGTTCCTCCCCTGTGTGACTACGTTCGCCAAGGCATACCAGGTGCAGCACAGCGTGACACCGTTGCGCCCTGCACATGTGATATGCCGGTCGGGTAATGGGACTTGGCACAGGGGTGGCGGCTGAGGACACGGCGGAAGAAGAGGTGATAGAGGCGGACATCTTTGCTGGACCAAGGACGTGCAAACGTGGAGGCAAAAGCGGCGTGACCTGTCCAAGTTGCTGGTGCGGCTGTGCCGGCACCACGTTCACCCAGTGGGCCGTAAATGACATGTACTGTCCCTGACCGTAGTTACAGCTCCACACGTCGGCGCTGCCGTGCACTTTGGCAGAGACCGACATGCTCAAAGACTGGCCCACCATCTCTTCTACATGTGAATGCAGGGCTGGCACTGCCTTTTTGGCGAAGAAATGACGGCTTGGCACTCTCCACCGCGGCGCGGCACAAGCCATCATTTCTCGGAAAGGTGCTGAGTCCACCACTTGGAAAGGGAGGGACTGCAGCACCAGCAACTTGGACAGGAGGACGTTCAGCTTCTGCACCGTCGGGTGCGTGCTCGCAAACTGTTGTCTCTTGGAAACGGATTCCAAGAAAGACTGCTGACAGAATCCGTGAAGAGGAGTAGCAGGAGAAGGAGCATCTGAACGAGCGGAAGATGCCAACGAGCGACAACTCCCCTCAGCAGAGGTGTTGGAGCCTTGACTGGCTGATAGAGGGCGATTGACGTCGGGTGACGGAGCAAGTAACGGAGCGGGTGATGGAGCGGGGGCTGGGGCAGGCAGAACCGCCGTATCTTTATCACGGTTTTCCCAGGCCACCGAATGGCGACGCTGCATATGCTGACGCAACGCTGTAGTCCCAACATGGGCCCCCTGGCCACGCTTGACTTTCTGGCCACATAGTCGACATACGGCTATGTTTACTTCCTCGGGCGGCTTGACGAAAAATTGCCACACCGCCGAGTAGGAAACTTTGCCCCCGCTACTCCTCACTGGCTGACTGCTACTTCCTCCGTGCACACCGGCACCACTACTGGCCGTGGTGGTAGGCTGCAGTGGAGCTGGTGCTCTACTCCGTGGCCGTTTGCCTCCACTGACACTGCTGCGACCCTGCTGCCTCCTGGGCAACCCACCGACTGTTTTGCTCGCTGGCAAGCTAGCACCCTCTTCTCCTGATGATGCGGAAGCAATAGCCTGATGACGACGAGGCAGCCAAGTGCGATCAGCCTCATCATCATCAATTAGGGTCTCCGCGTCACTACTAGCCCCCTCGGCTGTGTGTGGGTCAGGAGACAGACCTGTCTCTAGACCGGCTACCGAGCCACTCTCCTCGCCAGTACTTCTTCGCCTGGCTGCTGAAGAGGCGGATGTCTCCCCCCGTTCCTGACCGCCCTCTGTTAGCTCTTCCTCACTGTACAGTGGGGCTGAGCCCACAGCATGCGATACTTCGCTTGGTGAGGGAACACCAAAGGACAGGGGCAGGTAGAGGACACGTGATTTCAGTGGGCTTGCTCCCGGGCCATGCCAACTAACGGTTGTGTCTGACGTACACACCGACCGTTGGCTGTAGGTGTCAAAGGTGACCTGGGAAGAAGAAGACGACCGAGTCAACCAATCGATGACGGCAGGGTTGTCGGTGGAGACACGACCGCTGGATGACACCGGGAGCACTGGCCTCTGGCTGCGACTAGTGCTGCCTCGACCCCTTCCTCTGCTGCCACGTCTCCTCGCTCCTGAAACATTGCCTCCTCTGCCACTCCTCTGCGTGTTGTCTGACATACTCTTTAATTCAATAAGCACCCCAAACATAAAACAGGATTTAACTCTTTGAACGTACAATAGTGGTTGTGAAGCAGAAAGTCAGTTTATTTAGCACAATCGGTCAATTGCAGCTTGCCGTTGGCTGTAAACTGTACGTTTATGTCACTGGAATGCACTAATCACCCAAAAAATATTACCGCCACCCGGCGTGTAAATGGATTTAACTCTTTGAACGTACAATAGTGGTTGTGAAGCAGAAAGTCAGTTTATTTAGCACAATCGGTCAATTGCAGCTTGCCGTTGGCTGGAAACTGTACGTTTATGTCTTTGGAATGCACTAATCACCCAAAAAATATTACCGCCAGCCGGCGTGTAAATGGATTTAACTCTTTGAACGTACAATAGTGGTTGTGAAGCACTATTGTACTATTGTATTTAGCACAATCGGTCAATTGCAGCACCAACTGTGCACGACAGCCACCAAAAAAAAAAAGGGTGTATGTCACTTTAAATTTTCGATTCTTTGATAGCTGTGTCCCTGAGTAACGATTCTGTGTCCCTGAGTAATGATTCTGTGTCCCTGAGTAACGATTCTGTGTCCCTGAGTAACAATTCTGTGTCCCTGAGTAACGATTCTGTGTCCCTGAGTAACGATTCTGTGTCCCTGAGTAACGATTCTGTGTCCCTGAGTAACGATTCTGTGTCCCTGAGTAACGATTCTGTGGCCCTAAAGTCTCTGTGGCCCTAACTCTGTCCCTTCATACACACAGGTCTGTCTCTCTTGAATGACCGGAGGCTAATGGAGAATTCTAAGATGGCCGCGATTTATAGCTCCACCATTACACAGTGCTGGCTGGCTGGCTGCTGATTGGCTAATGCGATCACATGTCATGAATAAATGCATTATGGGTCAGCGCGCCTTGTCTGCGCACCTTCCCAGAGATCCCCGCTCCGTCGCCACACATGTCGCCGCCATTTTTGGGAAAATTTGATTCGTGCATCCGAAGTTTGCTAATCTTCGGATTCGTACCGAATCGAATTTTTCCAAATCTTCGAAACGAATTCCACTTCGTCATGTTCGATTCGCTCATCTCTAGTCAGAACAGTACAGATATCCCCCAAATGACCCCTTTTTGCAAAGTAGACAGTCCGACGTACTTCATAAGAGGCATGGCGAGTTTTTTGAAGTTGTATTTTTTTTGTCATTTTTCGAAAAATGACAAAAATTAAAAAAATTATTTTCACTATTTTTTTTTTACATACTGTCACCAGTGCAGTACAGCATCATCATATAACTGGCATGGCGGTGATCAGGGACACTGACTGGTGACAGTATGAAAAAAATATATATATATATATATTTTTTTTTTATTATTTTTTATTACATTTTTTTTATTTTTTTTAAGATATTCTTTTCATATTTCACTATGTCCAAAGTAGTACAATGTTACCATAGTAACATTGTACTACTTTGGGGAAGTGATCAGTATTTTTTTTTTTTTACACAATTTGCTTATAGCAAAGAATTACTTTGCTATAAGCAAGCATTTACCTGAATGACATCGATTCATTCAGGGTTTTTTTTTTTTTTTGTGCTTAGCTGTGATTTGCCCACAGCTAATCACATGACATGTGCATGTGATTAGCTGTGACCATTCACAGCTAGACACTAGTATACAATGGATGGCATGAATGAAGCCATCCATTGTATACAACTGTCATGTGACCTGCTGTGATTGGTCACAGCAGGTCACATGGTACCGGCAATGGGGCCGATACTCAGATCTGTCATCGGCCATGTCCGAGTTACACGGCCAGTGACAGATCGCGCCACAGCGCGGCTCTGCAGGAGCGTAAACTGCGCATGTGCGGGAGGACGCCATTTGGCATCCAACCCGGAAATGCAGTACATTTTGCTGGCCGCCTTTTGGCTATTGGCCAGGTGTGTACTGGTTAAAAGAATATGACAGTCATGTGAAACATGACACTGTTGTATGGCTGAACCCTCCTCTCCCTTCATGACCCTGGTGTTCTCTTCCTCATCTTCAATAACTAAAAAGAGGAATGCTGCAGTATGACCAAGAGCTGCCTGCAGCAGGTCAGTGATTGTGTGATCAAATAATTCTGAAGACTCCTCTTTCTTCAGGGCTATGGCAGGATTAGCAGAACAGTGGGGGGAAGAAGATGATAGTGCCTTAGCAGCCCTTGATTGGGGTCACCAACCCTCTGTGTGGCGAATCTGTACCTCATCCCTAATCCTGATATATGGACATGGTGGGCCAGACACTAATTAAATAAAATTGTGCTTGTGAGCTACTATGGCTTAAATAAATTAATGTGCTTAAATAATATTAATGTGGTTCACTATTACACATACTCATATACCTGTGTGAAAATGCCAAAAATAATCCATATGCTGGACTCCATTGAGAGCCCTGCGTGTGGAGTACCTATTTGCATTCAGTGAGGCTCCATCTCCTATCTTCCCCCCCTTCTGTATGCTGATAGAGTGACAACCTTTCCTAACAGTTTATTATGTCATTGGTTTCTAAATGTCTACCAGTTTTGCAACTTATTGTTTTCTTTTTTTTTTTTTTAATATATACGGCACTTGTGTACGCAGTTTATTTTCTTGTCTTTCCATCAGTACATATTCTGTATTATTCATCAAAAATCTTGTATGTTTTATTCCTGTCGGTCGATGCGTCTGTTTTTGATTGATTCTCTGCTGTTATCTATTCTATAATAAAATTCTTTGTAAAAGAAAATGCTAAAAATAAATTTATAATTAGTGTTGCACTCCACTCAATAAATGTGAACAAATTGCTATAAAGTGCTAACAGTGCTCAATATATATATTGATATTCAAAAAGTATTAAAAAAATAGCTTGCATAAAACTACTGTAATAAATGAGCAAATGTGAATATAATTTTATAATGTGCAATAATATATTATGTGAAATATTTCATAAAAATTAGATTATATATGTGTATGTTCAAAAATGTGTACAAAAAAAAAAATTGTGTCCAAAAAAAATGTGTCCAAAAAAATTTTAGATTCACAAAAAGTGTCCCAAATTGTAAAAATTATATTATATAGAGATCCAATGCTGTGTCCACTCCGTGATCGTATTCCAAACAATCAGGTACACCTTTCTTATATATCTGCTCACCTTAATTTCAGCCAGGGGCGGACTGACAACTCATGGGGCCCCCGGGCAATAGGGGATCATGGGGCCCCTGTGTCCTTGCCCAAACTCAAAAAAAGCCTATGAAAAAGGTACCAGGGGCATCTCATGGGGCCCCCTACTGACCCCGGGCCCTCAGGCAGTGCCAGGAGTTTCCAAATGGTCAGTCCGCCCCTGATGTCAGCCTAACTTGTGATTGGGCTGAAACAACTTTTTGTGCTAAATTGGACAGAAAAGGGAATTTCCAGAGTTGGTATACTTCCAAAAGTAAAGGTTTATGGATGTAGTGCTTCAATTTTCCCTCTGGGGGTCTCTCAGGCTCAGGCTGTGTATGATTAGGATGGATGGATTTCTCCCTCTGTCCTCCAGGGGTCTTATATATTTATTTATTTATTTCAGGTACTTATATTGCGCCGTCACACAGCGCTTTACATATATATTGTACATTCATATCAGTCCCAAACCCTCAAAGGGCGTACAATCTATGGTATTTATCCTTTGTTTCCTTTCCTTTATATCTCCATATTAAGATGCAAAATGAAAGAAAAAAAGCCCGGACACTAATGACAGATTCACATCGTCCTGGTGTGTTCCTGCTTTACAGCAGCCCAAGAATTGTGTGGACTATCAAAGCGCTGCAATGCAGATTGTAACACACCTACACATTTTATCTCAACACAGCACATCAAAACGCACCAGTGAGCATTGTGATCAGGCATATGGGCATTATTCAAAATTGAAAAATGAAAAGAGAGTTTGAATTAAACAGTTACCCCAAACTTTCATATTTCTGATATGTGTCTGTGCAACCATATACCCGAATTAAAAAGTATCCTGTTCTCTTTGTATTACTTTTTTTGTTGAAATACCCGGCTTTCCTATTTCACACTGACCATGCTAGGTATAGAAGCACATCCATCCCAGCCTGGTCAGTTTTCTCTCAGTGCTGGGAGCACAGCCTGCCTGTCCTCCAACGATCAGACTTGTGCTGACATATCCCCAGCACAGCCATTCACGGGTAAGAAAGTAAGGGTTCATATATACTAAAATATGCTGTAAATGCAGATAGACTGAGTGGACCCCAAACCCTCCGGGGGGTCAGAAATTGGAAAGCTTTTAGTTTTCATTTCATCGGATAATCAGTCGTTTCTAAGAGTCAGAAAACAAAGCAAGATGATACATTCATATGTAACATTTGTACAGCTCCTTCATTACATACTATATGTAGATTACATAGTATTTATTTACATTATTTAGACCATTGATTGTGAAATACTATAAATTGAAAAAATATAAAAATATGGAAGTGATGACAAATGATGACAAATGTGTCTCATCTTTTTATTGTAGAACCAAGTCTGGTACCAAACATCATGTGGTTGAAACATCCAGCTTCCAGCATTTCCCAAATGCGGTGCAGATGGCGCAGGTAAGGGGCTGGGAGAGCAACGTGGATAATATTTGATTTAAAAAATACAGTTTTCTCCTTAATTTGTTCTTGTTTTCTCTCCCTGCACTGTGCACTAGTGATTAGGTTCGGGTTTGCTGCTACCATGGGTTTAAAGATACTAAAGTCTTGTTTTTTTTTTTTAACCCCCCCCCTGGCGGTATTCCCGAGTGTAGCTCGGGGTAAAGTTTCAGTACCAGAAGCAGTAACCCCGAGCTACACTTGGGAATACACTGCAGCGCTTGTCCAGCGATCCCTGTTTAACTTACCTTGTCCTGCGCTCCCGCGATGTCCCTCCTGCAGTGTCCCCTGTAATGTCCTCCGGCCGATGCCGGCATCTGTCTTCCGGGTTCCGTTCCCTTTGACGTCGGGACGTACGGGGGACGGAACAGCCGGAAATTCAAAAATGTAAAAATGTGACATTCACTCAATACACTAAAATCTGATAGTATTCCATTCCTGTATCAAACCATTTCACATACATTGTGTCCCGAGTGCTTTGTCCGGCGCCCTGCCTGCATTTGTACCGTTCTTTCTGCCTGGAAACTGAGAAACGTCCATGGCGTCCAAAAAGCGTCCCTTTAGGTCAAAAGTGGTTTTAGACCGGCTAGAGAACAGCGATAGTAAATCAGAACCACTTGCTAAAAAGAATTGCCAATATATGTAAATTCATTGGTTTATGTGGAAGTTTTAGCATCTACAAATGGCATATATATTCTGGAATTGAAAAATGAAAATTAAATCTTTTTTTATTAAAAAAGAAATGAATCAGATTGGGGTGCTGCTGCCTGTAATCAAAGATAAATGTAGAAAAATCCATTCCTCAGCCAAATATGCGCTGCCAGTGTAACCTGTCACTAAAGCTGCCTGTGAAAATTGAACTGTTTCTGTAACACTGCGTACAGCTTTAATACATCCCCCAAGGAGGTTAGTTAAAGTCAGGGGCGGACTGACAACTCATGGGGCCCCCGGACAATAGGGGATAATGGGGCCCCTGTGTCCTTGCCCAAACTCAAAAAAGCCTATGAAAAAAGGTACCAGGGGCATCTCATGGGGCCCCCTACTGACCCCGGGCCCTCGGGCATCGCACTAGTTTCCAAATGGTCTGTCCGCCCCTGGTTAAAGGATTTGCATATTTTCAATGTTAAACTCAAAGTCACATAAAAAGATCCTCTCCCAGCTGTAGAATATTTTTTTTTTATATGTTTTTCTGCATTGGTACATGTTCCTGACTGCAGTGTCCAGCTTTCTGCGCCATTTTGCGACAGTAGTTTGCCTCTTAGCCATAAAAATGGCCAGAATGTAGCAACAAGATTCACCCCTATAGACATCATAGACATCATGGGGATTCGTTTATAAATTTGATTTTGCTGAACTTTGAACAATATTAACCCCTCGCCCTCCAGAGGATTTACCCCCCCCCCCTTCCTGACCAGGCCATTTTTTGCAGTACAGCACCGCGTTACTTTAACTGACAATTGCGCAGTCATGCAACGCTGTATATAACTTAAATATATATCCTTTTTTTCACACAAATAGAGCTTTCTTTTGGTGGTATTTGATCACCTCTGTGTTTTGTTTTGTTTTTGCGCTATGAACAAAAAAAACAGTGACAATTTAAAAAAAACAACAACATTTTTTACTTTTTGCTATAAAACGTATCCAATAAAAATAATTCTAAAAATCAAATGTCTTCATAAGTTTAGGCCAAAATGTATTCTGCTTCAAGTCTTTGCAAAAAAAAAAGCCCAATACGTGTAAATTAATTGGTTTATGTGAAAGTTATAGCATTTACAAATGGCGGTATATATACTGGAAATTTAATTTTTTTTATACTAGTAATGGTGGTGATCAGCGACTTATAGCGGGACTGTGACAGGCATTCTGACACTGTCTAACAGCCACTGATATCCCCAGTGACATTAATAAAGTGATCAGTGCTACTAAAAAGCACTGACACTGGGCAGGAAGGGGTTAACTGCTGGGCGATCAAAGGGTTAACTGTGTGCTGTTTTACTAGGGAGGCATGCTGTTTTGTATCTCTCTGCTATGCAGAGCAATACAAAGCAGCATGTCCACGCTGACAGGGGAGAAACCTGTATTGTTTACACACAGGTCTCTCCTGTCAGCTTACCCCGATGATTGCCAAGTGCTGGCCGAGAATCACCAGCCGGGACCCAGTGATTGACATCGCCTACCCGGAAATGCAAAATCACGTGTGTGTATATACGTGATTTTGCGCAGCCGTCGCCTGTACCAGCATTTCTGCTATAGGGCGGCGGGAAAGCAGTTGATTGAACTCTTGGCAAATTAAACCCATGCAGATCCACCAATATTTACTGTTCACACCCAGTAGACCGTAGAAATATCCTGCATGTATGTCTACTCAAGTTAAGCTATAATTCTCAAATTTCTCCTTGTCAGGTCTTATGTGAAGAATTGTCTGTGGAGAGGTTCTTTCCAGTCCTTTACATGAAGGTGAGGTCCTAAAATGGCACTTTCTGATTGGTCAGCACTTTCCAGAACATAACATGTTCATGTGCCAGAAAAAAATCTCCAGCAAATATGAAACTTATTTTTGGTCTATGTGTGTCCTTATGGATTTATTTACCGATGTATATGAAAAATGTACTTTGTGTAACTCTGCAATGCCTCTTTGTATTAAATCCTAATATCCCCTTCTTAGTGCTAGCTGAAGAAAGTTAAATAAAATAGAAGTTCCTGCCCTGGATACCGAAATGAAAGAGGAGGTATGGAGCAAGCATGAGTGACCCAACTCCTCTCTAAAGTCTCTCCTACCTTCAGCTCCTATAGGAATAGCAAGGTCCTCCTTTAAAGGAAATGGTGTTGACCTGCACTGGCTCACAGTATTCCATGGCAGTGACCTATTACAATTCATGAGTCTGGGAAGAGTGCTAAAAGTTAAATTCTGAAAGGCGGAGATAGGTTATAGCTTTATTCTTTGCATATTGCAGTTCATAAGTCCACATGTGAGGACCTTGCTGGTTATGGACATTTTTTGGCTATCTAAGAAGTCTCTGATCTCCTCTACCAAAAATTCTTTCTTCAGGCCTCTCAGCTCCTGGTGACATTTGATGAACACGTCATGACCAATAACTTCAAATTTGGGGTCATCTATCAGAAACCAGCACAGGTAAGGGAAAAAAATGTTGACACATGAAATTGGTTTATTTCTGAATAATTATATAAATATATATATATATATATATATATATATATATAATCTCATACAGGGCTGTAGTAACTGACTCACAGTAGATAAGGTGTCCTGATCTTGATTTAAAGTATATGTATAGTCAAGACTTTTGTAGAGCTAACGCCAATGAGCCGCTGGATAGGATGAGTCGTCTGTTCTTTGCCTCGACCTTCTCAAGAACTTTAGCCCCTCTGATACACCAGGTTGGATGTACAAACATACAATATCACAGAAAATCACTGAAAGTAATACTTAATACACAATAGTATTGCTATATCAAATAAAACAGGTACAAAAAGCAAGCTTAATAAATTTTCACCTGATATGGTTGGTAACAAGGCAAACATGAAAATGGGTTAAAAAAGGTAATGACACAATTTAGCATACAGAGTGATTAGCAATAAGGACTAGGCATAAGATGACATTTGCCATCCAGATCAGCATAAACAGTAGCACGGTCACCTAAAGTGCAGCAGTGAGCAGTATTAAAGTTTGATTTACTGTACTGAATACAGGAGACTATACTATTGAAGTTCTGTAACCTCTTTACGCCGAGCTCACCCAAATGTGCGGCCTCTCGGCATCTGATGCCGAGCGGCCGCACATTCGTGTGGAAATAAAAAAAACATATGTGCTGAGAGCGCGTGCCCTGCACGCTCCCAGCACACATGTCCAGTACCCACAGAAAGGTCCCGATCTCCTCTTGTGATCGGGACCCTTTCCAATCATGTGACTGCCATGACAGCGAATCACGGCGGTCACATGACACTAAAACCCTGTCCACCTCCTGAAACCCTTAAAGGGCCGGGAAGTGCCGGCGCCAAGGGGTTAATGGTGACTATGCTAGGCCTAGATCGACTGGGTGTGCACTGTCTGTAGGAATGAAAGAAAGATAGAAAGGAACAAAGGGAACTTGCAGGATGGTTTTGCTTGAAAGGTAGTGTTTTATGTTGCTCTTTGTTGGGGCCCTTTAAGAAGCGGTGGTGCACTTAGCAGTTTTAGTAAGCCAGCATGCAGTATAGTTGTGGTAAAGATGCAGTAAAAGTGCAGTAGAGGTGTGGTAAGGTGCAGTATAGGTGCGATATACTCAATGTACTGCCTCCAGTAACTAAGTCCCTGCTAGCAGTGTGAATAATGGGTAATTTACTCTTACCAGACCCTGTTGAGCAGCTGTGATCACTCGCTGTATAAAGGGTCTCACCACAGAATTCTTCAGCGGATTCATCGGTGGGAAGGAGAGGATGAGAGGATACTCTTTTGTGAGCAGTGTGGTCAGCATGCAACATATGTGCTCTCCTCAGTTCCCTCGCTGCCAAGAGGAAGAAATATTCAGAGCAGTTCGATAAAAGCCATCTCCTCACTCCTATTACTGCCCAAAGCCTCTTAGAAATCATAGTCCAAAGAGTCCATAAGCTCCATTATATGGCTACCATCTCGAACAACAACTTCCATGTTTCTCGGTGCTCTGCATAGAAGTCTATGGGCTTGCTTGGCTATGGCTCTCCCCTGCTGGCTGGAGGGGATAGTGCAGCATAACATCAGCATCATGGTAGAGGGTGAAAAAAACAGCTGTGCAGCTCGCTGTATAAAGGGTCTCTCCACAGAATTCCTCAGGAGATTCAGTGGTGGGAAGCAGAGAGTGAGAAGATACTCTTGTCTGATCAGTGTGGTGATTATGCAACATATGTGCTCTCCTCAGTTCCCTCGCTGCCAAGAGGAAGAAATATCCAGAGAAGTTCAATAAAAGCCATCTCCTCACTCCTATTACTGCCCAGAGCCTCTTAGAAATCACAGTCCAAAGAGTCCATAAGCTCCATTATATGGCTGCCATCTCGAACAACAACTTCCATGATTCTCAGTGCTCTGCATAGAAGTCTATGGGCTGGCTTGGCTATGGCTCTCCCCCTGCTGGCTGGAGGTGATAGTGCAGCGTAACATCAGCATCGTGGTAGAGGGTAAAAAAAAACAAAAAGCAATGTCTCTTTCTCCATGTTATTGCATCCCAGCACCTGATTACACTTTCTTTTTAGTTTTGGATAAAGTAGGAAAGAGTTAAACCCCTTCCATTTATTTTTTTCCTCCAAATATGCAGAATGCAGCAAGGACCCAATGCCAGTGGTAACAGAATCCAGAAAGATAGTTTACTAGATGACTAGCAATAATTTAAAAAAAAGGCCAACACATTTTGAGAACTCACACACTCCCCCTTCTTCAGGACTTAGGAAAGATATCAATTCAACAGCACCTGGACACAAAAACAATTAAAAAATATTTATAGATCTTTCTGAACTCTATTGCCATTGGTGTGGCACCCTTGCTGTGTTCTGCATATTTGGATCTTCCACAAGGCCCCCTCCCCTGTTCAGGAATACTCCTACATGTGAGCAGTCTCACTGAAGCAATCCAGCCAAATTATAAAAGAGACGGCCATTCGTAATTCTAAACATTAATGATGGGAGATCTACCACCTCTTACACATTTATTTTTTGCTGACTGTGTACCATTTGGAAAATATCCTTTCACTTCATGTCCCAAAGATGCAACAGGTAGTTAGGGAAATGTTCCCAAAATGAAGGGAATTCCCCTTCTATACAGCTGTCCTCAGACCAGGGGTCCACATTGGAAGATTTGCCCTGTACCCTTGTTCTGAGACAGCTCTAAAATGTTTGATTTTCCCACACATTTTTTCCTCTGTGACAGTAGTCCGCAGTAGAAATGATGGAGGTTGAATCTCTCCAGTGGTAACACACACAGCATTTACAACTTGGCCGAGGGTCTAACCTTTTAGCACCCAAAACTTAAAAAAGATTTTGCATAGATATTAATTTTGGAAGAATAAAGAAGATGCTCAATCACATTATTGAGGTTACTAATATGGTCATTTTGTGATTTTTATTCAATTTAACCAGTGTAGGTGAATTGATGGAATGATGGATTGAGTGATCTTATCGGTGGTGTGTGGCCGCCATCAGAGTACTGTCACCCTTGTTGCCTCTCCTTGTTTCAGGTCACAGAGTCGGAGCTGTTCAGTAACACAGAGGAGAGTTTGGGCTTCACAGAATTTATCGACTTTCTAGGGGAAAAGATTCAACTGCAAAATTTTAAAGGGTGAGAAAAATACCCCACAGGGGCCTTTTCTTAAAAAGTCAAAATTGTTTTTTTTTATAAAAATGATTGATCCTGATATTGTGCAATTTTTCCGCTTCTGCTATGTGTCTCCCTGTTTGCCAGAAATACAGTTGCTGATCACTGACACCACACCAAGAGTTCATGTCAATGGGCTTTCTAGCAGGGGGTTCCTTTTACTATTCAGATGCATACAGTTGCATTCTAATACGGGGTGACCGACGGGAGTTTGAGAAAAACAGTACTTCGTAGATTTTCAAATCGAACTGTATTTATTTTTACAAAAATAAAGGTCAAGACATGCCATTTGAGTTACTTATTCAGTTATAAAAATAATGTCAGATGACGACCATCCTCTTGAATGCAGAATTTCAATCCTTCACTTGAAATTGTCTATCACTCGGGCCAACAGCTGTTGATCAATCATGAGCTCTTCTTGTTAGATGGCATCCTTCAATTCATTCAAATTACGGGGTATACACAAGGCTCTTCAGGTACCCCCATAGGAAATCACATGATGACAAGTGAAAAGATCTTAGGGGCCATGATACATCACAGAACCGTGAAATGAGGTGCCCAGGGAACATGTTTCAAATAACTTCCATTGGTGCGTTGGCAGTATGCGCTATGGCACCACCCTACTGAAAAAAAAACATTTCTCATGTTTATTCATCTAGTTCTGGTCATAAGAAGTTGTTCAGCATGTGAATGTAACATTCCGAATTAACAGTAAATGTTAGGCCATTTTCCTTGAAAAAATATGGGCCGATAACTCCAAAAGGGGCAACCACATACCGCACTTGGACTCTTGAGTGTTCCTAGGATTTTCAGGAGCCCTGTAATGAAGGTTCTGCTTATTTACTGTTCCATTCAAATGAAAATGAGCTTCATTGCTTATCATGATTATTGCATTTTCATTTTCTTCCACTTGCATGTCTCTGAGTAGATCGTCCCGGGTTCCTAACCAGTGCCTCTCTCATCCTTGCAATGTTTTTCGGTGTCCTTGCAGTGCGGCTGGGGCCTGGTGGTTTCTTGTTCATAATTTTTCCTGTTGTTCTGAAATGTTCAACCCACCTGGGGAATGGCCTCAGGAATGGGAATGACCCCATGTCGACCAACATTGAATTCTCAACGAAATAGCCATGTAAGACTCACCACTTCGAACAAAGCTGTGGTAAGCAAACAAACGTCCACTGCTTCATTGTGACTCAGTTGGCACTCCAGTGGGGAAGGGGAAAGACATCTAGCTAGTCCCCCTCTCATCACCACTTACTGTGTTCTACCTGTTCTAAAAATGTCCGACTCCCATTGGTCACCCTGTATAAAACATAGCATTTGGGTTTAATTCCGCTTTAAGTATCTAAACTTTCTGGCATCAACCAAAAATGTATCACCTCTATGTTCTCTGACCGTTTAACAGTCTTCATCTGGTGCAGGTTCCGAGGGGGTCTGGACGTGTCCCAAGGTCAGACGGGAACAGAGTCTGTGTACACGATGTTCCGGGGTCATGAAATCATGTTCCATGTGTCAACGAAACTCCCATACACCCCGGGGGACACGCAGCAGGTCCGTGCGGTTTGTAGCTTTGTTTCTTAGTTTTATGAATGGTACAAGATGCGATCAGTATTGTCTCTTAGCAGTGTTACAGCTAAAGGTCTAAAAGAAGTGAGGAGCCACTACTAAGCCAATGGCTGTCTTCACAGGAAGCAAGGTGGCCAATTTTTGTAGGTCCACCAGGACATGGACCCTTTAAGAAATGAATTTTTTTGCCAAAATAATCCAGCTACATTTGCTGCAGATTTAAAAAGCCTTGGCTGGTTTTTATGTCCTTTGGGGAACAGCAGAGCTTAACAAAACCCATTTTTTGGGAGGTTAGGTCCAGTCATGAAATGTTCTGTTATATTACAGCAATGCCGTTCCTTGCCACATTGCAGCAGCTGGAAGAAGTAGAGAAAAGAAGAGTACAAATGATCATATGGGGCAGCTTTATGCTCACTGGACAGACATGATGATGAATGAAGTATATCTAAAGCCAAAACTTGTTTACCTGTTTTGGCTAAAGTAGGGAAAGGCTAAACTCCTGTCAGAAGAAAAGAAATGAAGACCAAGGGAAAGAGATCCCTAAGGTCAAGGGGTCCCAATGAGGACAAGTCTCCTCATTGGCACCCCTTGACCTTAGGGATCTCTTTCCCTTGGTCTTCATTCCTTTCCTTGTGCATTTACAGGTTCCGAGGACACCACATAATTATATACATGTGAGTCGGCTATGCTTGTTTTGTTATATTTGGGGTCGCCATGGTTGGAACCCCTTAGATTTTTTTCTATTTTTCAGCCAAGGGCATCCCAGTTTTTTATAAGTAAACTCCTGTCAGGTTTTTTTTGTTTTGTTTTTTTTTCTTAGGTGATTGTAGCCGTATTAGTGCACTTGCGACAGAAACAATTGAGTACTGTCCGTGATACTTTTTTTATTTACACTAACATACAATTTTCAGGACAAGCTTTCGGGGTATGTCCCCTTTTTCAAGGTCCAAGCAGTACCTGAAATAAAAAATAATAAAATATAGTGCCTTATCTCCTTTTAAATGTATTTCTTAAACAAATTATAGTGCACTCACATGGTACACATGATAAAATCGCTTTTTGGTACAATATTATAGAATCCTCTGTGTGTTTTCCACACTCCTTATACTTTCTGTGTATTTTCCTTTGAGCATTTTCTTTTAAATCTTTGATCTGTTGGAGAGATTTCTGACCTATACACAAAATATGGAGTGATTGGAAGACTTTCCAAAGTGAGGAAAGTACCCTCTTGCCAGTTTTGCACTCATTTTAAATGCATCATTGCCAAATTTCACCAGTAGGTGGCTCTACATGTGAACATCTTCTATCCACGGCACCTCCTGCCTGGAGTTTTCATGTTCTCCCTGTGCCTGCGTGGGTTTCCTCTGGGTACTCCGGTTTCCTCCCACACTCCAAAGACATGCTGGTAGGTTAATTGGATCCTGTCTAAATTGGCCCTAGTATGTGTAATAATGAATGTGAGTTAGGGACCTTAGATTGTACACCCCTTGAGGGTTGGGGACTGATGTGAATGTACAATATATATGTAAAGAGCTGCGTAAATTGACAGCGCTATATAAGTACCTGTAATAAATAAATAAATAAATCTTGGGAACACCTTGGAATTGTAGGCAGGGGAGGGTCACAAAGGGATTAATACATTCTGCTCTTCTCAATTCCAAATTTCTTTCCAGCTGCAGAGAAAACGTCACATTGGGAATGATATTGTCTCATTGGTGTACCAGGACGATGGCTCCGTTTTCTCACCAGATATGATAACTTCCCATTTCCTCCATTGTTTCATCATTGTACAGTCCTGCAGAAGCCACAGCGGTAATACTCTGTACAAGGTGAGAGCCTTTTATGTGACTTCAAGAGGATGAGGCCATCCACAGAGCCCTTTTCTGCATTTTTTCATGGCTAATTTGCACATTTGTAAAAAAAAAAAATAATAAAAAAGAGTATAGGTAGGGTGACACTGCAATGGGGGACATGTACCAATGCAAAAAAAAAGTTTTAAAAATAGTATTCAGTTTGGAGAGAGTCTTTTAATGCAACTTAAACGTCAACTTTAAAAATACCCAAGTTGTTTAAGTACCATGCTTGGGAGGTACGCTAAACCTGAATTTTCACAGCAGTCTGATGGGGCTTGTTTACATTTGCGTTTGTCCTCTGAAGAGTGATCCACAGTGTTTGGGTGTTAATTCATTTCATTGGGCAGAATATTAATTTATTCTGGCCATTGGAATGAATGCTCAAGCGCTAAACGCATAGACACGTTTACAGGCGTTTAGTCCGCCAAAATGCTTATCTACTGAAGGCGCAAGTTTTTTCTGCCTCTAAGTGACTGTAAATGACTATGTGTGCATGGACACATAGGCTAGCATAGGAGGCTCCTTTCATCAAACGCCTGCAGAAGCAGCATTTTCAACACCCCTTGTGCATGAGCCCTTAACCACTTGCTGCCTGTCCACACTACATTTACTGCGAGCGGGCTGCAGCTATAGGCTAGGCCATGTACCCAAACGTCACTTAGAACATGCGCACTGGAGCTCCCGCTGGGGTACGCAGAGGCGTGATCCCATGAGAGCTGTGTCCGCTGAACACAGTGGGTCATGACGCTCGGTACTGTCCCTGCTGTGAGCGGCCCGGGTATCATGTGATTGCAATGACCAACCATAGCGATCACACGATTATAATGTAAGCAAAACTGTCAAGAATGGCTTCCATTCATGACAACTTGCTTATTTTTGTGATGCTGTGATTGGCCCACAGCTATCACATGGTACCTGGCCCCCTGCACCATGTGTCTAGCTGTAGTCAATCACAGCATAACAATAGTAAGTAAGCTGTCACGAGTGGAAGCCTGTCAGGAATGGACTTGCCAGTGGTGGTGGGCCTTACCTGCCTTGTGGGCTGCAGTACCAGGGCTGGCCAGCGGGTGCTCTCAGCAACCAGAGGCTCACTCCTGCGATGAGCCATCACCTGAGGCTGATTACAGCAGGTGTATTTAAGGAATGGCCAGGCCTGTGATCAGGGCCTTGGTGTATGTTTCCCATGAGCCCCTGTACCTGCATCCTGCCTGATTTCTGATTCTGCTTGATCCTGACCCTGACCCTGAATGAACTCCGCCTGTCCTGACCTCGGCTATTCCTGACCATGCTTCCGCCTGCTCCTTGTACCTTGCCTGCCCGTTTGCTACCGACCCGGCCTGCCCGACTAAGTTTAGTATTGTTATTATTGTTATCTGTTGAAGGTTTGGTTGCACTGTGTTTGTTTAGTCTTGCACTGCGTTTATGTTTTATTTAGTCTTAATAAATTGTATTGTTTATACTATACCTGGAGCCTGTGTTTCCCTGCGTCAGTCCACACATTTCTGGTCATACCCGGATCCCTAACAAAGCCATTCTTAACAATTAAAACTATTGCTTATAACAGTGATTATCACTCAGTCTGACTCCTTCACTTGTGTGTATAAACCTCAGCTTCAGTCATTGAGCTCTGCTAACAGGATAGGAATACATTGGAAAAGAAGCCAAAAGTGCCACCTACTGGACATAAATGAAAATACAAAGTAATCAAATGCTATACAGTAGTTTATCGTTACCTGAGATATTCAGTATTTCAGGTAAATATAAAATATACATACTTGAAATAAGAAAAAAAAATTCTGACATTAAATAAAGTAAGAAGAAAAATAAAAAAATGTTTAACCATTTTGGATGACTTTTTTCTGTTATAACTCATATTTATCTGGACAAGAATTTTTTAGGTTACAGTAATCTCATATATATCGTCCTCCCAGGTCTCGGTTACAGCTCGCGATGATGTGCCAGGATTCGGGCCAGCTCTGCCAAATCCTGCCGTGTTTCAAAAGGTAATCATGATGCCAACCTTACACAGGGAAGATACCTATATATTAACACAAGACATATGCCTTGATGATTTGCTGAAGAAATGTACATCATTCCCAAATACTTTATACCTGGGGTTCATATCTTCTCCTTCATGGCTTCTTCTGTGTGTTCTCCTATATTTGTAGGCTCCCCAACAACTACCACCGTCAGTATGATATCACTTGGGAGGTTATTCATCTTGTTTTCTGGCATGAGCACTGCATTCTGAACAGCAGTAGATTGTGGTAACTGCGGTCTAGCTCGGTGGTTCTCAAGGACCAGGCCACAATGTCTCTCCTATCAGGCCATAGCTTTTGTCCTCCATGAGTGGACAAGTACTCCCAACGTTCTGTGGTCGAACACCAGCCAATTAGGATCCTGAGAGAATTCCAGAGCCACACCAGTTAGAACCCCCAAATGGTTCATACCTGGCACTGTAGCAGAGGGGAGATGTATTCTCAGGATACCCCTAGATTCTCCCCCATCACTTTCGCAGCTCAATGGCAGTTCTAAAGGTGCATGCTCTGGTAACAAAGGAAAACCTGACAATCTAGATGCCATGTTACTGACAGCAACAGGTGATAGGAGAACAGGGACTCCAAGAGCTTACCCCATTCGTGACACCTGGCTTGACCTGGCAGTATTCTCCACATACCCTCCTTAGGCCTTCTAGCAATAAGTCCAACAACAGCCCACATTCGCATAAGCCTGTTACCAGGAGATATTATAAACAAAGGTTAGGAGAAGAGCAAAAGCAGAAGACCTTTTCAAATTGTTTACTGACATACCCCATCAAATCCTCCAGTCATCCTGATCCCAGGTAACGGCCCAATCCCCTAAATGAAAGCAAAAGCATTTGATAGTTATAAAGAGTGTGAGCGGAGGAGTAGCCTGTATTTTACAAGGGTTGCCTAAGTCCTACATCCCTAGCTAGGGATGCAAGTGATCTAAAAAGTCCTCCTCCTCTGCTTCCTTCTTTTCTAAAGGGAAGCTCTAAGAAGATGAATCCTTATGTCCTGCTATAGCTTTCCATCAAGACTGAATCCTGTTGCCCTGGACAAAACAAAACAATCTATACTTTTAGCCTCCTACCAACAGTGCCCAGGATAGAAGTGGTGTTTCCTCTAAATGCCCCCACTGGCATCCTACCTATGGGGACCTCTTGTGGTTCCTAAGACACCTACCCTGCCTATCAATTCAAGTGGTCCTGGACCCCACCTACTCTATAAACTCTTGCAGGCCAGAAAG
Source organism: Staurois parvus (assembly GCF_062004578.1). Classification (NCBI taxonomy): domain Eukaryota; kingdom Metazoa; phylum Chordata; class Amphibia; order Anura; family Ranidae; genus Staurois; species Staurois parvus. The sequence continues at coordinate 931,802 of NW_028318554.1, read as the reverse complement.
GGGAACTAGACCAGGCATATCTGTACCATTACCCAATAGAATATGCATACATACCTTGACAAGTGGTCAGCAGGGGGTAGTAGTAGTAGTAGTAGTGGTGTACTTCCTGCAGCATGCACTTTGTCTATCTTCCTTTATTGCTAATTATATTTCAACTTCCAGAACAGGAACCTGGTTGGTGGCTGTGAGAAGCTGACATTTTCTTTATTATGTGTGAAAGGCAGCAAGGAGGGTGTTCCAGCATCACTATCATGACCACTGAACTGTTGTTCTGTGCATTATGTAGTCCTGATGGTTGAACTCTATAAACTGCAGAGACCATTGCATGCACTACAGAGGCCTACCTGCCCAACTCTATGCACTACAGGGGCCTACCTGCCCAACTCTATGCACTACAGGGGCCTACCTGCCCAACTCTATGCACTACAGGGGCCTACCTGCCCAACTCTATGCACTACAGGGGCCTACCTGCCCAACTCTATGCACTACAGGGGCCTACCTGCCCAACTCTATGCATTACAGAGGCCTACCTGCCCAACTCTATGCACTACAGGGGCCTACCTGCCCAACTCTATGCACTACAGAGGCCTACCTGCCCAACTCTATGCATTACAGGGGCCTGATGGCTTGACTCTATACACTATAGAAGCCTGACTACTGAACTGTATGCACTAGACTTGAGTACTGATTTCTATACACTGCAATGGCCTGATCACTGTGCTGTATAGACTACAGGGGCATCCAGTAACTGCTGAACGTTAAACAATAGACACCTGACTGCTGTGCTATATAAACTACAGAGGGCTGACCGCTGAACATAGAGCATGATGAGAGCAATTATATAAGCAACAGTATACATGAGAAGAATACCTTTGACATGCTCACAGTGTGTATTATAAGCTGCAGCAAGTCAGATAGAGCCCACTTCATTTGCTGGCTGAAGGACATCCAGCATCATCTATCACTTTCCTCCTCAGGCTGACTGTCCCTGGCCCACCCTTTTTATTGATTGGGTTTCAGTTCATCCAATCATAAAGGCTCAGGTTGACATGTGGGAGTTACTTAGGGTGGGCTGGATGCAAATACAGTTTACCTAGGAACGCCCACACCTCCAGACTGAGATGCACCCATCAAAGCATTTGGATATTTGTGTAACTCCTTCCAAGAGCCAGCCCACTGCTTGCATCAGGACTGAGGGCTCTTGAGAGGAGTACTGAAGCAGGGTGTTGTGATGTTTTCAGAAAGCTATGTACAACACCCTGCCAGTTCCTCCCATCAGAGATGTGCAGAAACCCAGTGATGATATCAGTGGGTCTAAATTAGGATGTTCCCCTCTGTACAAAGCCAACTCTATAAAGACATGCTATGTCCAGCTTGGGGTGGAAGAACATGAGCGACCTATAGAGACCCCTCACCTCAACCTTATTGAACATCTTTCGGATGAATTTGGATGCCAATTGTGAGCCAAGTCTTTTCATCCAGCATCAGTACCTGGCAAATGTTCTTTTGGCTAAATGGGCACTAATTCCCACAGACACCTCCCAAAATCGTGTGGAAAGCCTTCCCTAGAGACTTGAGGCTGCCATATGAATGCCCACCATTTTGGATTGGGGAGTCCAATGAGCTTTCATATTGTAGGTGTAGGCTTGCCCATGTTGTATACATAATTTTTGTTCAATTTACCCCAATAACAAGTGTTCCTTCCTTTCCAGAACCAGCAGTTTCGAGAATTTCTTCTCACTAAATTGATCAATGCTGAGGTTAGCTGCTACAAAGCAGAGAGGTTCTCCAAGCTTCAGGTGAGGAACAAGTATTTTGGGGTATCTGATGTCTTCTGAATCGTATCTAGATCAGCATTGGACATTAAGGGTAAGGAACACACTAGCCAGAATGACCATGAAGTCAATATTGCAGAGGCCAAGGATCGAGTAGAATATTTTCCGAGGTCAAACCATTTTGCTATATGATGTCACTATTGCAAATTTTATGTGGTAATATGTGGTCTGTAGTCTATGGAAATTGCTGTATTCTGTTACAGTCTACAAAGAATGGATGGGTTGCTCTCAGTGCTATCGTAGTTGAGAAGCTTCAGGCTGAAGATAAGTTATGCAGACAACTGTAGAAGGTAATTCAGTGTTAGGGATCAGATTCTAGGTTAAGCTTGTGTCAAGGGTTGAGGGCTTAAGTGGTACATTAGGTGGTAGGCTGCTGGTTAAAACCCCATCCACCCAGGGCCAGTGCTAGACTATTTTACTGCCTAGGCAAGACCAGCTACTTGCGCCTCCAAAGTACAATTTGAACCACTAATAAAGTACAAATTGAAACACTTTTAGTCAGAGATGATGGTGATGGTTCCACAAAGTGAAAGTTACATTAACTGCTTTATTAATATACCTCTAAGCAGGGCTGTCCTAATAACATCATGGGCCCTTGGCCAAAGTAAAGCACTGGGGCCCCTACCAGCCTGCCCAAATTTAGGCACCTACTCTCAGGAATTAAAGTATAAATAGTTGATAAACATATATTTATTAGTACTTTCAATACAATATATTTTAATCAATAAAAAAATGCCATAAATCAAAGACTAATCTACATAAAGGCCACAGGACTGGATGGGGGAAGCAGAAGGGCATAGCACAGGAGGAGTCAGGAGGGCACACTACTGGGGTCAGAAGGGCACAATACAGGGATCAGGAGGGCACAATACAGGGATCAGAAGGGCACAATACAGGGGGAGTCAGGAGGGCACAATACTGGGATCAAGAGGGCACAATACAGGGGGAGTCAGGAGGGCACAATACTGGGGTCAGGAGGGCACAGTACAGGGGAGTCAGGAGGGCACAATACTGGGATCAGGAGGCCACAGTACAGGAGGACTCAGGAGAGCACAATACTGGGATCAGGAGGGCACAGTATGGGGCGTCAGGAGGACACAGTACAGGGGGGGACAGGAGGGCGCAATACTGTGATCAGGAGGGCACAATACTGGCATCAGAAGGGCACAGTACAGGAGGAGTCAGGAGGGCACAATAATGGGATCAGGAGGGCACAATACTGGGATCAGGAGGGCACAATACAGGAGGAGTCAGGAGGGCACAATACTGGGATCAGTAACTTTCCAAGCAAATCTGGGACAGTTGGAAAATATGATGTACTGCAAGATTATCATAGGGTCCCCATGCAGCTGGGCCCCTGGGCAGTACCCAGGGAAGCCCATGCATTACAACAGCCCTGCCTCTAAGTATTGAACTCCGGATGACTTTAGAATCATATAGTACCTATTTGAAGCCTTCATTGTAAAACGTAATGGATAAGCCAAGGTGACTCAGCATATTTGCTGGTATAGACAATGGTTGGGCTCAAAACTTTTCATACTTGCTAATAGTAAAAATTGCTAAATGCAGAAATGCCCAATCTTATTGAACTGCCAGGTAATGTCTGAACACTTGTCTCCTCAGGAGCGAACACGCAGCTGCCTCATGGACACTCTGTATGAAGAACTCTTTCTGCACAGTCAGACAGTCCTGGGGACTATGGAGGAGAATTCTGGGGACAAGATGGAAAACTCCTCTAGTGGTTTCCTGGAGAACTTTAAAGTAAGTGACAGAGGGGTGGGCATCATTCAATGTGAATTCTATGGATTTTTTTCCCATTTATCTTCCCATCTCGTCTATGGGTTGGGTTCACCTCAGGGTAATAGTAGACCATGAATTTCTTCTTTTGTATCCATCAACTTTGTGACAATGTGGTCTTCTACCCTGCTTGAAGGTTATCATAGGTAAAAGTAGACAAACTTACCACTGCTCTGGGGCACCCATGACAGCCTGTAGTGCGACCAAATGCCAAGGCGTTGGGCGTATAATAGTAGATGAATAAGAGGATAGAAATTCATGCAAAGCTCCTGATTGTTTGATCTTGCCCATCAGCAGACATCACATGACCAAGGGACTAAAGATGGCTTGTAAGTCCCACTAAAACAATGCCTACCCCCCATCCTTAACCTAAGTAACTACACAGACAACAAATGGAGTTAATGGCCCAAAACCAGCCTTTTATTACAACCATCAATAAATAACATTTTTTAAATAACAGAAACACACAGTATAAACATACGTTCCTGCAAGGTCCCAATAGGCATGAAGAAAAATGAATACCTGCGTCCTGCTTAACTAGGCCTTCAGCCGCAACTTCACCGACTCGGAGACACCACCACAGATACCCCCACCAGCACAACTGGAAGTTGTACCTCAGACGGGTTCCTACAAAGTGCCTTTTCTTGTGCCCACCTTAACCAACGAGGACCTTGCACCCCGCCAAACGTCCCCCAGCATCAATATGGCACAACCACCACCAAGACAAACCATCAAACAGGCAGGCGGGAGGGAAGTTTGCCCTGTGAAAACTCTCTTCAGACTGAAACCCCCTGCCACACCCTGTAAGACCACCCCTCGTAGCTCCCCCCCCGACTCCTTCCTTAACTGTTTTGACTCCCCCTTATACTAATGGAACTCTGCCTCTCCCAACCCCCTTTAACCCCCGTCATGCCGGCCCTTCGTTCAGGTCTTCTTTCTTCTTACTCTGGGCCTTCCTTGACCAGTACCTAGGTCACTAATTTCTGAAAAATTGTATTAGTAACAAAACTACAATGTTGCTGTGGCAAACGTTTGCCAAAAGCGGACAACCTAAATGAAATTCATTGAGCTGCTTAGGCTAAATTTGTTTGAAAAAAAAATGCTTTTTTCATTTAAAGGGTATTTTAGTTTATTTAATATATTTTTTTTTCTATTTTGTGTATTTGATTTTTATTTGAATGCTTATTTTTCAAATGAGTTTCAATATTATGTGTCCAGTATAAGGAGGTCAATGAAAGCAGTGCCAGACCCCCTGGCACTCAAGGTGGGGTTGCCAACCTCTAAACCACCTGGCTGTTCTCACGCTGAAGAGTGAATAGAGGCTCAGTAATATATGTATCCCACCTATGGTGACATGTTCCCCTAAAATGAAAATGTATAACTAGTTTGCTGAATGGAACCACGTGTTATATCCTTGGACTCACTTTATAGATAGATAGGTAGGTAGATAGATAGATAGATAGATAGATAGAGAGATAGATAGATGATTGATAGAGAGATAGATAGATAGATAGATAGATAGATAGATAGATAGATAGATAGATAGATAGATAGAGATATGATATAGGACAAAACGTTGTATGAAGCATCAATCTTTATTTCACTAGGTATGACGGAAGGAAAGTGATGCAACCATTTAAAGTGTTACTAAACCCACAACAGTACATTCAGTCTGTAGATGCAGTAAAGCATGCTTGTTATACTCACTGTGGAACCTAAGGGGTTAATCCTCTGCATTGTGTAAAAAGGATGTTTGATCCTGTCTTCTCTGATCCTCCCCTTCTTCCACGTTCCCCATGTCCTGATAAAACACAGCCTTGGGGACACTCTGCACATGCTCAGTTTGGTGTGTACTGCTAGAGAGTTTTTTTCTTTTTCTTGGGAGGGTGCATGTGATCAGCACAGGGCCAATCAGCACTGTCCAGACAGAGGGTCAGGGGTTATGCAATCTCATAGCGCAGTGAGAGAATGAAAACTCCTCCTACAAGATTAACCAGAACTCTGCTGGACACTGATAGAAGTCACAAGACTGCTCTAACTGCTGATAAGAAAAGGTATTTAGCAGTTTATATTTACTAAACTAATTGCATTTCCATGTTCTGTATACCGTGGGAGACCGGATAAAGTGAATGCAGGGTCTGGAGAGACCGGATATAGTGAATGCAGGGTCCGGGTAGACCAGATATAGTGAATGCAGGGTCCTGGGAGACCGGATATAGTGAATGCAGGGTCCGGGGAGACCAGATATAGTAAATGCAGGGTCCTGGGAGACCAGATATAGTGAATGCAAGGTCTGGGGAGACCAGATATAGTGAATTCAAGGTCTGGGGAGACCAGATATAGTGAATGCGGGGTCCGGGGAGACCAGATATAGTGAATGCGGGGTCCGGGGAGACCAGATATAGTGAATGCAGGGTCCGGGGAGACCAGATATAGTGAATGCAGGGTCCGGGGAGACCAGATATAGTGAATGCAGGGTCCGGGGAGAGCGGATATAGTGAATGCAGGGTCTGGGGAGAGCGGATATAGTGAATGCAGGGTCCGGGGAGAGCGGATATAGTGAATGCAGGGTCCGGGGAGAACAGATATAGTGAATGCAGGGTCCGAGGTTTAATAACATTTTAATTTAGTGATTGTTGGACAGTTTGGGTTGGGTTTTTTTGGTCTTTCTTTTCCTTTCTTAGATCTGCAAGATAAATGAACCGACACACTTCAGGTATCTTAGAGTGCACCTCACTTCTTCAGGGCTTCCAAGTCTGCCATCCCACATCATATAATACACAATACAGTCTCAGCTATCTTGTATTCATTTCTGCTGGCTAGCATGCTGTATGATCTCAACAATCTCCTCCGCTCTTCAATATATTGCCTTGTTGTAATTTCTGTTTCTTTCAGACCTTTTCTCTGTCTCTGCGGAGTCCCCAGCGTTCCCGTGACGCTCTCTCACGTGGGTGTAGAAGTAGCAGCATTGCCATTGAGAGCGTCTCCGAGGAGAAAAGGTAGACAGGGCATCTGGCTGGGGGGGAGGGGGGTACCATTGTTTTAAAGGTGACTGTGACCTGTTAATATTGAATATTACTGTGATCAAAGGAAGAAGAAGTAAAACATTGAATGCGTTACGGGGTTCAAAGATCTCCCCCACTTCTTCAGGACTCAAATACTGTATATGGGTTAGGAGAACTCAAAAAAAGGCACAGCGCAGCTTCTACAGTGACCCTCCACAAGTCCAGTCTTCAAATAATTCATTTTGTTGATTGCGCAGTTTTTTGAGTCCTCTTCACCACATACAGTATTTGAGAAGGGGAGAGCTTTGATCCCCGAAGCGTGTCGGCTGTTTCATGTCTTCTTGTTATGAATTCGCACCAATATTAAAATTGTTGGGCTCTCAGTCCCTTGGCCTGGTGCTCTCCTTAGACTTTCTATTCCTGGATTCCAAACTCTGGGTCCCCTAGCTAAGGGGTACCACCATTTGTGCTGGAAGCGGCCTCACCAGAACTATTGTGTTCTGCTTAAATGTGACATTTAATGGCAAACTGAAAATGTCAGCCAACATATATGGGTCTAGTTTTCAGACAAGTACAACCTTTCTCCATTATTACAGATAGGGCAGCCATTAGAAATCTTGGGGCCCCATGCTGTCTGCTTGACCGGGCCGCTCCCCTCACCCACTCAAAGTTACTTAAAGAGGCCCCTCTCTGCCTCTGGGCCAAGTGCTGAACTGATGGGGCCAGGACCTGGTACAGGTGGGCCGGTTCTACCCTCTATCAGCGGCCCTGATTACAGCAGAGCTGCCAAAAATTATAATGAATTTATCCAGCATTCCACATGCTGCACTTATAGAGGATTTAAATAATCGAGGTCAATGTTTAAAATTTCAAGTCCTGAGCTACTAGCCAGGCCTAAGAGTTACTCGCCACCAACAAACACACACAGAGACACCTGTACACACACACAGACATGTACATACACGCACACACACACAGAAACATGTACATACACACATGCACAGAGACACATGTACACACACACACATACAGACATATGTATACACACACAGGCACGTACAGACACGCATACACACAGATACATGTACATACATAGAAATACACACGCACAGACACATGTACATACATACACATGTAAATGCACACACACACACACATACATGTACATACTGTACACGCATACACATGTACACACACACACACATCCCTATAAAAAGTTGCAGTACTTCGTTGTTCACTCACAGAGCCGGGTACTGCACTCTGGGTGAGGTAGAGAGCACAGCACACACTCCTTCCTTTGCTTTCACTGCGCTCAGCTATTGAGCAGTCTGACGGCTCCCAGTGCCAATGAACGATCCGGCCTGAGTTCCGAGCCTGCTCAGCAAGACGGCCCTGGGGGAAACACTCGCCCCCACCATAATTTCCACTCGCCATTGGCGAGCAGGCGAGTGGAAATTTCAAGGCCTGATCTAGGTCATCCTTTCTCAACCTTTTTTCCCCAGAGGAACCCTTGAATGAATTTTCAGGTCTCAGGGAAGCCCTCGTAGGATTAGTCCGTTGAGAGTCATTCGGAAAAATGCCCCTTGGTTGAGAATGGCTGATCTCGGTCATCAGAACTATTGCTGTGCAGCACTGGGGCTGTGATCTCAAATCCTATCAGGGACACTATCTGTATGAAGAGTACATGTCCTCCTTGTGTATACCCCTTTAGGTCTTATGGTCTCCTAACACAGCCCTAATAAATAGCAGTAAGGATAACTGGATTCCAATCTGGACATATATATATATATATATATATATATGTGTATAAAATTGTATGACTGAAAAAAGAACACTAGATTGTAACCTCCTTTGGGCTAAACAGTGATGTGAATGGTTAGTGATAGGTTTATTAGTCCACTTAAAACTGATGCAGGTGGATGCCACAGAATTGAACCCCCTCTACCCTCTTCTGTCTCCAATGGATGCTATCAGTGAGATCTCTGTGCTGAGTTCCGAAATCTGTACACCCACTGTGCCTATTATGAGGGTTCCCACCATCCCTGTGCTGAGTTCCCAAGTCTGTACACCTGCTGTGCCCATTATGAGGGGTTCCCACCATCCCTGTGCCGAGTTCCCAGGTCTGTACACCTGCTGTGCCCATTATGAGGGGTTCCCACCATCCCTGTACCGTGTGCCCAGGTCTGTACACCTGCTGTGCCCATTATGAGGGGTTCCCACCATTCCTATGCTGAGTTCCCAGGTCTGTACACCTGCTGTGCCCATTATGAGGGGTTCCCACAATCCCTATGCTGAGTTCCCAGGTGTGTACACTCGCTGTGCCCATTATGAGGGGTTCCCACCATCCCTGTACCGGGTGCCCGGGTCTGTACACCCGCTGTGCCCATTATAAGGGGTTCCAACCATCTCTGATTTATTATATTTAATCTTTATCCTGGAGAACATAACAGCAGGAGCAGAAACACCCAATACTCTCAGGTAGACATGTACATATCTGAGAATTATGCCCAAGAGATCTCAGAGTTGGAGTATCCCAGACCTATAAGAAACCAGGGACTGGCTCAGCCCACCAGACTCCACCTGTAATTAAAATATCACTTTGGAGTGAGCTGACCCTGTTATCATTATGTGTGTAAGCAATTTGAAAATGCAGGAAATGATTAACCCTTGATGTCTTTGTTTCTCTCCATATGTAAGAAATCTGACAAACCAGACTTTGGAGTTCTGCCGAAAACCAATGCCGTCCTACTCCTCGTCCAATAGCAGCAGCTTCTGCAGCGCACAAGGCAGCGAGAGCTCCCCAGAGGACAAGATAACGGTGAGTCCCCCCCTGTATATATGACATGCATGTCCCCCCCCCAACCCCCTGTATATATGACATGCATGTCCCCCCTGTATATATGACATGCATGTCCCCCCCCCCAACCCCCGTATATGACATGATTCATTCTATCACATCCCAAAAATAAAAGGAATATTTCTCATTCCAGGACGGGGGGATGCAGTTTGGAATAAATGGCTCTATATTATCAGGCCATATTTGCATTATGGAATTCTGGATTTGGATCTGGCCAATGGGGGCATCAAGGAATGATGTGCATGTCTCCACCAACTGTCCTGAAATGAGGAATAATTCTCCTATTTGTGGGATATGCGATGGAATGATACATGTGAATAACTTCTGTTCTAAGAAGGCTTTATTGTGCGATGTTACATAGTTAGTCTGGCTGGAAAAAGACAAAAGTCCATCCAGTTCAACCATTAAAAAACATTTATAATCCTACACCCACAGTTGATCCAGAGGAAGGCAAAAATCCCAGCAAAGCACGATCCAATTTGCTCCTGCAGGGAAAAAAATTCCTTCCTGATCCCCCCAGAGGCAATCGGATATTCCTTGGATCAACTTTACCTATAAATGTTATATCCAGTTATATTCTGTGTATCTAAGAAATAATCCAGGACTTTCCTACAGCAATCCACTGAGCTGGCCAGAACCAACTCCCGAGGAAGTCTATTCCACATTTTCACAGCTCTCACTGTGAAGAAACCTTTCCGTGTTTAGAGATTACATTTCTTTTCCTCCAGATGTAAAGAGTGCCCCCTTGTCCTCCGTGATGATCTCAGGATGAATAACTCTACACCGAGCTCACTATATGAACCACTGATGTGTTTATACATGGAGATCATATCCCCCCTTATGTATTATACATGGAGATCATATCCCCCCTTATGTATTATACATGGAGATCATATCCCCCTTATGTATTATACATGGAGATCATATCCCCCCTTATGTATTATACATGGAGATCATATCCCCCCTTATGTATTATACATGGAGATCATATCCCCCCTTATGTATTATACATGGAGATCATATCCCCCCCTTATGTATTATACATGGAGATCATATCCCCCCCTTATGTATTATACATGGTGATCATATCCCTCCTTATGTATTATACATGGAGATCATATCCCCCCCTTATGTATTATACATGGAGATCATATCCCCCCTTATGTATTATACATGGAGATCATATCCTCCCCTTATGTATTATACATGGAGATCATATCCCCCTTATGTATTATACATGGAGATCATATCCCCCCTTATGTATTATACATGGAGATCATATCCCCCCTTATGTATTATACATGGAGATCATATCCCCCCCTTATGTATTATACATGGAGATCATATCCCCCCTTATGTATTATACATGGAGATCATATCCCCCTTATGTATTATACATGGTGATCATATCCCCCCGTACGTATTATACATGGAGATCATATCCCCCCGTACGTATTATACATGGAGATCATATCCCCCCTTATGTATTATACATGGAGATCATATCCCCCCTTATGTATTATACATGGAGGTCATATCCCCTCTTATGTATTATACGTGGAGATCATATCCCCCCTTATGTATTATACATGGAGATCATATCCCCCTTATGTATTATACATGGAGGTCATATCCCCCCCTTATGTATTATACATGGAGATCATATCCCCCCTTATGTATTATACATGGTGATCATATCCCCCCTTATGTATTATACATGGAGATCATATCCCCCCTTAGGTATTATACATGGAGATCATATCCCCCTTATGTATTATACATGGAGATCATATCCCCCCTTATGTATTATACATGGAGATCATATCCCCCCTTGTGTATTATACATGGAGATCATATCCCCCCTTATGTATTATACATGGAGATCATATCCCCCCTTATATATTATACATGGTGATCATATCCCCCCTTATGTATTATACATGGTGATCATATCCCCCCTTATGTATTAAACATGGAGATCATATCCCCCCTTATGTATTATACATGGAGATCATATCCCCCCTTATGTATTATACATGGAGATCATATCCCCCCCTTATGTATTATACATGGTGATCATATCCCCCCTTATGTATTATACATGGTGATCATATCCCTCTTTATGTATTATACATGGAGATCATATACCCCCCTTATGTATTATACATGGAGATCATATCCCCCCTTATGTATTATACATGGAGATCATATCCCCCCCTTATGTATTATACATGGAGATCATATCCCCCTTATGTATTATACATGGAGATCATATCCCCCCTTATGTATTATACATGGAGATCATATCCCCCCTTATGTATTATACATGGAGATCATATCCCCCCTTATGTATTATACATGGAGATCATATCCCCCCTTATGTATTATACATGGAGATCATATCCCCCCTTATGTATTATACATGGAGATCATATCCCCCCTTATGTATTATACATGGTGATCATACCCCCCCTTATGTATTATACCTGGAGATCATATCCCCCCCTTATGTATTATACCTGGAGATCATATCCTCCTTATGTATTATACATGGAGATCATATCCCCCTTATGTATTATACATGGAGATCATATCCCCCCTTATGTATTATACATGGAGATCATATCCCCCCCTTATGTATTATACATGGAGATCATATCCCCCCTTATGTATTATACATGGAGATCATATCCCTCCTTATGTATTATACATGGAGATCATATCCCCCCTTATGTATTATACATGGAGATCATATCCCTCCTTATGTATTATACATGGAGATCATATCCCCCCTTATGTATTATACATGGAGATCATATCCCCCCTTAATCTCTTCTCAGTAGAGAATACATTCAGTTCCTCTAATCTTTCCTCATAATTGAGCTCCTGCATGCCTCTTGGGTCAGTGAAAAATAACTGCTACCATAGTGCCATCTGCTGGTAGATTTCGGGTACTGCACACCAGAGTATCTATGCTTGAGGAAATTGCAATTTAAGGTTAAATTCAAGGAAATTTGTGAAACCAACGGATGACCTTTCCTTCTGAAAATACTGGTTGTCTGGCTGTCATGCTGACCCCTAACTTTATTACTTTGATCTTCTGTCCTGTAGCAAGTATGCAGATGGCATGTCCTAACTTTAATCCATCATTCCAGACCTGCATATTCATTCTAGGAGTGTGATTTAGAAAGAACTGAAGCCAAGAAACTGGCATTTTCAGAAGTATGTCAGCCCCATTTTTCTGCCATGACATATGTAGCACTACCCCCTTAGGAGTCACAGAATTTCATATCAGACGAATAATCGTCTGGTTTTTTTTTCTTGCATGCTAATCTCCATATCGAGAATGAAGAGGTTGATCAACTTCCGAAAATTCTCGTACGACTGAATAGAATTTCGAAAGTGATGTCATGTATTTGTATTGTATTTTCAGCTGACTACTGTACTGATTAAATGAAAAACGTACGATTTGGTATCGTCACATGAATTGTCATGATCAGCTCTCAAAAGCTGTGTACTAACGATCTGATTATCGGACGATCGGTCCTCGTATGAAAATTTTCATATGATTTTATTATCGTGTGTATGAGCCGTAACAGCGATCTAATTAACCATTTCAATACCGGGCAATTTTACACCTTCCTGCCCAGGCCAGTTTTCAGGTTTCAGCGTTCTCACACTTTGAATGACAATTGCGCGGTCATACAACATTGTACCCAAACTAAAATTTTATCATTTTCTTCACACAACTAGAGCTTTCTTTTGGTGGTATTTAATCACCGCCGGGGTTTTTATTTTTTGCTAAATTAACAAAAAAAGACCAAAAATTTTGAAAAAAAAACACGTTTTTCTTTGTTTTTGTTATAAAAGTTTACAAATAAATAATTGTTCTTCATAAATTTAGGCCGAGATGTATTCTGCTACATGTCTTTGGTGAAAATAACCCAAATTAGGATGTATTTTTTAGTTTGTAGGAAAGTTATAGAGTTCACAAACTATGGTATAGATCTGAATATTGATCAATCCTGAAGTACTGACAGCCAATCTAATTTCTTGAGGTCCAAGAATGTCAGAATAGTACAGATATCCCCCAAATGACCCCTTTTTGCAGAGTAGACAGTCCGACGTATTTCATAAGAGGCATGGCGAGTTTTTTGAAGTTGTATTTTTTTTGTCATAATTTTTTGGAAAATGAAAAAATTAAAAAAATTATTTTCACTATTTTATTTTGCATACTGTCACCAGTGCAGTACAGCATCATCATATAACTGGCATGGCGGTGAACAGGGACACTGACTGGTGACAGTATGAAAAAAAAATATATATTTTTTTTTTTTAATTTTATTAATTTTAATTTTTTATTACATTTTTTTTTTATTTTTTTAAGATTTTTTTTTCATATTTTACTATGACCAAAGTAGTACAATGTTACCATAGTAACATTGTACTACTTTGGGGAAGTGATCAGTATTTTTTTTTTTTTTTTTACACAATTTGCTTATAGCAAAGAATTACTTTGCTATAAGCAAGCATTTACCTGAATGACATCGATTCATTCAGGGTTTTTTTTTTGCTTAGCTGTGAATTGGCCACAGCTAATCACATGACATGTGCATGTGATCGCTGTGACCATTCACAACTAGACACTAGTATACAATGGATGGCATGAATGAAGCCATCCATTGTATACAACTGTCATGTGACCTGCTGTGATTGGTCACAGCAGGTCATATGGTACGGGCAACAGGGCCGATACTCAGATCTGTCATCGGCCGTGTCCGAGGTACACGGCCGGTGACAGATCACGCCGCTGCACGGCTCTGCAAGCGCGAAAACTGCGCATGTGCGGGAGGGCGCTAAATGGCGTCCACCCAGAAAGCTAGTGCATTTTTGCGGCCGCCAAACGGCTATTGGCCGGGCGGCAAGTGGTTAACATAAGCTAATCAACAGCCAGGCACCCAGACCAGCCAGGAGCCCACCCCAGACAGCCCAGCAAGAAGCCCACACCTCTGGATATACAAAGTACATGACGCAAGGTCCTTGATTTACTAAAGTGCATAAATGGCGTCTAGGCGCACTTCCGTAGGCTAAAGTCTACTTTTTATTGGAATCCGTCCACTTTTAGATGGCAAAGATATTTACTAAAGAAAGCATCTAACAAATAGACAAAAAAAGCAAATTTACTAATGGACACAATAAAGGAATCCGTCTAAAAAAGCAGACATCCTAAAAGCACGTTTAAAGAAACGAAAAATCACTGATGTTCACATTGAAATTTGCCTTCCCAAATATCTGGACTTCACTTTGAACCACTTCCCGTTCGGCCCATGTATAGAAATGGCCGGACGGGAGCAGTGCAGGAGCGGGAGGCCGTTTATAAACATCCTCCCCGCTTCCCTGCCTGTGTGCGCTCCCTAGGAGCTTGTGGCACCGTGATCCGGAACACCGATTGCTGTACGGAACCTCTGTGTGAGGTCCCGATCATGTGATCCCCGATTGGCCAATCAGTGATCACATGAATAGTAGTAATCCATAGGCAGTCAATGAGATTAGCATCGTCAGACCCCTTCCTGTGATCCCAGGCTGTCGGTGGCACGCCTCCTGGAATTAACATCAACCGGCCCCTTCCTGTGGTCCCAGGCTGTCAGTGGCACACCTCCTGGAATCAACATCATCCAGCCCCTTCCTGTAGTCCCAGGCTGTCAGTGGCACACCTCCTGGAATCAACATCATCCAGCCCCCTTCCTGTGGTCCCAGGCTGTCAGTGGCACACCTCCTGGAATCAACATCATCCAGCCCCTTTCTGTGATCCCAGGCTGTCAGTGGCACACCTCCTGGAATCAACATCATCCGACCCCTTCCTGTGATCCCAGGCTGTCAGTGGCACGCTTCTTGGAATCAGCATCATCCGACCACTTCCTGTGATCCCAGGTTGTCAGTGGCACGCCTCCTGGAATCAACATCATTCGGCCCCTTCCTGTGATCCCAGGCTGTCAGTGGCACGCCTCCTGGAATCAACATCATCCGGCCCCTTCCTGTGATCCCAGGCTGTCAGTGGCACGCCTCCTGGAATCAACATCATCCGGCCCCTTCCTGTGGACCCAGGCTGTCAGTGGCACACCTCCTGGAATCAACATCATTCGACCCCTTCCTGTGATCCCAGGCTGTCATCCAGCCCCTTCCTGTGATCCCAGGCTGTCAGTGGCACACCTCCTGGAATCAACATCATCCGACCCTTCCTGTGATCCCAGGCTGTCAGTGGCACACCTCCTGGAATCAACATCATCCGACCCTTCCTGTGATCCCAGGCTGTCAGTGGCACACCTCCTGGAATTAGCATCATCCGACCCCTTCCTGTGATTCCAGGCTGTCAGTGGCACACCTCCTGGAATTAACATCATCCGACCCTTCCTGTGATCCCAGGCTGTCAGTGGCACACCTCCTGGAATTAGCATCATCCGACCCCTTCCTGTGATTCCAGGCTGTCAGTGGCACACCTCCTGGAATTAGCATCATCCGACCCCTTCCTGTGATCCCAGGCTGTCAGTGGCACCCCCCGTGGGCTCAACATCATCTAATCTCTTGCTGTGATCCCAGGCTGTCAGTGGGACACCCCCTGGGATCAACTTCATCCAATCCCTAATTGTGATCCCAGGCTGTCAATGGCACATCCTTTGGGATCAACTTCATACAACCCCTTTCTGTGATCCCAGGGTGTCAGTGATACATCCCTGGGTTCACCATCATCACACTGCATAATGATGGAGGAAACATTGCTCATATGTCACAATCTATAGACATAGAAATAAAATGGCTGAATAGACCCAAATACATTAGAGAAAATCACATTTTTATTTTAGGAATGTCAAGGCTTAGATGGGGTGTGTTCAGACAATGATGTGTACACATCTCTCTTGTTAGTAAATTCAATTTATATAATGTATGCTATTATTACTATTATATTATTATAAAGGGTTCATACAGCGCCAACAGTTTGCTCAGCGCTTTACAATATAACGGGAGACAATACAGCAACAATACAGTTCAATACAAGAGGGTTAGGAGGGCCCTGATCCTTGGAGCTTACAATCTAAGAGCTATATGTATGCTTTTTCATGCACATCTTCAGTGCATAATACATTCCAGTAAGTACAGGCAGCACAGTGGCTAAATGGTTAGTATTTCCGCCTGGCAGTACTAGGGTCATTGGCTCGAATCCCAACCACGGCACCACCTGCCTGGAGTTTGTATGTTCACCCTGTGCCCGTGTGGGTTTCCTCCAGGTACTCCAGTTTCCTCCCACACTAATTTCTTTGGAAAGACATGCTGGTACGTTAGTTGCATGGAGGAATGTAGCACTACTCCCATAAACTACTACATATAAATACATAAAAAATATAAGTGAGAAAAAAATACATATACTATATGTAATATAGTGCCAAATTAAGTGAAATCATGCAAAATAATAATTAATAACAAGTGACACTACTATATGTGAACACAAAAAAGGCTCAGCAGTGATGGTGAAAAATATTAATTCCAGCTGTAAAAATATATAATCACATTCAAATAATAATTGACTCATGAAAAAATCTAAAAAATGTGAGCAAACGTGTACATCAATACACACATGTAACTACAAATACCCCATTAGGTGATCAAATAATTGAGTACATAAACTGTGTACAATAGTGAAGAAACAAAACTGCAACTGCACACACCAAAAACTCTATTTCTGTGCTCCTAAAGTCCAAAAAACACATAGATGACCACATTCGGATCAAACACTCATGCTGATATTTGTGTGAACACGTGGGTGAATGGTTGACAGACGATAATTCGACCACCGGCTAGATCAGCCTCTCACCTCAAAACTTCGACCCTTGCAGGTCAAAACGCTCGATTGGATCCCTCTCAAAGATCCTCCAACTCTGCTGTCACTCCAAATGGATCAGCTCCCATAGGTTAATTAGATACTGTCTAATATGGCCCATGAATGTGGGTTAGGGACATTAGATTGCACACCCCTTGAGGGTTAGGGCCCTGAGATTGCACACCCCTTGAGAGTTAGGGACCTTAGATTGCACACCCCTTGAGGGTTAGGGACCTTAGATTGCACACCCCTTGAGGGTTAGGGACCTTAGATTGCACACCCCTTGAGGGTTAGGGACCTTAGATTGTACACCCCTTGAGGGTTAGGGACCTTAGATTGCACACCCCTTGAGAGTTAGGTACCTTAGATTGCACACCCCTTGAGGGTTAGGGACCTTAGATTGCACACCCCTTGAGGGTTAGGGACCTTAGATTGTACGCCCCTTGAGGGTTAGGGACCTTAGATTGCACACCCCTTGAGGGTTAGGGACCTTAGATTGCACACCCCTTGAGGGTTAGGGACCTTAGATTGTACGCCCCTTGAGGGTTAGGGACCTTAGATTGTACACCCCTTGAGGGTTAGGGACCTTAGATTGCACACCCCTTGAGGGTTAGGGACCTTAGATTGCACACCCCTTGAGGGTTAGGGACTGATGTGAATGTAAATATATATGTAAAGAACTGCATAAATTGGTGGCACTATATAAGTACCTGAAATAAATAAATAATGATTTGCTTGTCTGCGCAGGATCAATGTCTCATCGTATGTATAAATCATTTAGTAAATCAATCCCAGTGTCTCAGCTGTGGTGTTTTGTCAGATTTTCTATAAATGATAAATTCAAAATCCTATAAAGATCTAATCCATATCTTGACTTTCATCTTTTCTTCTTTTGACAGGACAACATCTTGAAATAAAATCTGATGAAGACATCCCAAGAGACCTGGGAACTTTCTGTATAAGAACATAAGTCCTGATCCTCTCCGATAGATCAACTTATTTCAAGGCTTTAGGAATTTGTCCCTAGAATCCCCTGTCCCTTAGGAATGATACTTTGGTTTTAGTGAATCTAGAACAGTGGTTCTCAACCTGGGGGTTGCGACCCCTTTGGGGGTCGAACGACCCTTTCACAGGGGTCCCCTAAGACCATCAGAAAACACATATTTCTGATGTGTAAAGAGCAGCTGCTGTGTTGAAAGCAGCTACTCTGTTAAAAGCAGCTACTGTGTTGAAAGCAGCAGTATTGGAGGTAAAACGACACTCATGAATTATAATTACTGGGTAAATTTTATGGTTGGGGGTCACCACAAAATGAGGAACTGTATTAAAGGGTCACAGCATTAGGAAGGTTGAGAATCACTGATCTAGAGGAATATCAAATATCTATTTTTCTGCATGTATGGATTCACATTTCATCATCTTGTAGTGTTCTGAATGTTCACATGAAATATTTATTGTCAAAAATCTGTATTTAATGATAAAAGAGTATTTATTTTCCTGTAGTAAAATATATCATATTTGGCTGTATAGAAGAGAGTTATGAATTTCATTACAGTTGTGAATGATGAAGAATATTCTTTGAATAATGAAAGCCACGTTAAAGGATCAGTCCACCTAAAACTATTATCTCAGTGTTTGTGGACAGTTTCTTCTCTCGACAACTCTACTGAAGAGATCTCTGAGTTCACCTCCTGTGCCCATTATAAGGGGATTCCATTATCCATGATATCCCACATGGAAAAAAATTATATTTTAAATATATTTTTTATATATTCTTCCCAAATATATTGATATCTATTTATTTATTTATTTATTTCAGGTACTTATATACACCGTGTTCCAAATTATTATGCAAATTATATTTTTCTCATTTCCCTAAATAATTGATGTAAATAACAGTCGGCATAATTCTCATGTTATCAACTATTAAGAGTACAATTCACATTTTATTGCACAAACCTCCTAATGATAACAGGATTTTTGTTCCAAATTATTCCGTACAGTAAGTTTCAAAACACTTTATAGGTTGTAAAGAACTGAAAATTGTCATTTGTTGTGTTTGCAGCATATTTACTGAAATCAAAAGCTATTTCAATCAAACTTTTAACAACATTTTAACTTTTTAAACATTTTAACAGATCACGTTACATTGTAACATAGGACCCCTTACTTGATAGCAGCTTCACAAGTCTTACATCCATTGAACTTGTGAGTTTTTGGACAGTTTCTGCTTGAATTTGTTTGCAAGATGTCAGAATAGCCTCCCAGAGCTGCTGTTTGGATGTAAACTTCCTCCCACCCTGATAGATCTTTTGCTTGAGGATGCTCCAAAGGTTCTCAATAGTATTGAGTAGAGATGAGCGAATTTCTCAAAAATTCGATTCGGCTGATTCGGCGAATTCCAGTATGAAATTCGATTCGATGCGAATTTCTTCGCTACGAAGTTAACTTATTAAAAGGGTTTCTAGGCTTCAGAGAGCCTTTAAATTAGTGCAGAACACTGTACCTTTAATTTAAATGCCCTTGGAGATGAGGAAGGAGAAGGAGAAGGATGAGAAGAAGGAGAAGGAGAAGGATGAGAAGAAGGAGAAGGGGAAGGATGAGAAGAAGGAGAAGGATGAGAAGAAGGAGAAGGAGAAGGAGAAGGATGAGAAGAAGGAGAAGGAGAAGGATGAGAAGAAGGAGAAGGAGAAGGATGAGAAGAAGGAGAAGGAGAAGGATGAGAAGAAGGAGAAGGAGAAGGAGAAGGATGAGAAGAAGGAGAAGGATGAGAAGATGGAGAAGGATGAGAAGAAGGAGAAGGAGAAGGATGAGAAGAAGGAGAAGGAGAAGGATGAGAAGAAGGAGAAGGATGAGAAGAAGGAGAAGGATGAGAAGAAGGAGAAGGATGAGAAGAAGGAGAAGGAGAAGGAGAAGCAGAAGGAGAAGGATGAGAAGAAGGAGAAGGAGAAGGATGAGAAGAAGGAGAAGGAGAAGGATGAGAAGAAGGAGAAGGAGAAGGATGAGAAGAAGGAGAAGGATGAGAAGAAGGAGAAGGAGAAGGATGAGAAGAAGGAGAAGGAGAAGGATGAGAAGAAGGAGAAGGATGAGAAGAAGGAGAAGGATGAGAAGAAGGAGAAGGATGAGAAGAAGGAGAAGGATGAGAAGAAGGATGAGAAGAAGGAGAAGGATGAGAAGAAGGAGAAGGAGAAGGATGAGAAGAAGGAGAAGGATGAGAAGAAGGAGAAGGATGAGAAGAAGGATGAGAAGAAGGAGAAGGATGAGAAGAAGGACAGTTCTGTGACAGTTTCTGTCTATTTCTGACAGTTCTGGGACATTCACTCCATACAGCGGTTTCAACCGCTGTATGGAGGGAATGTCATAGAACTGTCAGAAATAGACTATTTCTAACAGTTCTGGGACACTCACTCCATACAGCGGTTGAAACATTGTATCTATTTGTTTCCATAAATGGATCCATTTATGGAAACAAATAGATACAATGTTTCAACCGCTGTATGGAAGGACAGTCCCAGAACTGTCATTAATAGTCTATTTCTGACAGTTCTATGACATTCCCTCCATACAGCGGTTGAAACCGCTGTATGGAGTGAATGTCCCAGAACTGTCATAAATAGTCTATTTCTGACAGTTCTGGGACATTCACTCCATACAGCGGTTGAAACATTGTATCTATTTTTTTCCATAAATGACATTCTGCAGATACACTTAGAGGAGCGCTGCAGATACACTTTTTGCCGGCTTGGAATTATTCTTATTTTCATCCTACTTCTTCTTCTTCTTCATCCTCATCCTCTTCTTCTTCTTATGAGGATGAGGATGAAGAAGAAGAAGTAGGATGAAAATAAGAATAATTCCAAGCCGGCAAAAAGTGTATCTGCAGCGCTCCTCTAAGTGTATCTGCAGAATGTCATTTATGGAAAAAAATAGATACAATGTTTCAACCGCTGTATGGAGTGAATGTCCCAGAACTGTCAGAAATAGACTATTTCTGACAGTTCTGGGACATTCACTCCATACAGCGGTTTCAACCGCTGTATGGAAGGAATGTCATAGAACTGTCAGAAATAGACTATTAATGACAGTTCTGGGACATTCCTTCCATACAGCGGTTGAAACATTGTATCTATTTGTTTCCATAAATGGATCCATTTATGGAAACAAATAGATACAATGTTTCAACCGCTGTATGGAAGGAATGTCCCAGAACTGTCATAAATAGTCTATTTCTGACAGTTCTGGGACATTCCCTCCATACAGCGGTTTCCGGCAAAAAGTGTATGTGCAGAGTTCCTCTATTCTGCAGATACACTTAGAGGAGCTCTGCAGATACACTTAGAGGAGCTCTGCACATACACTTTTTGCCGGCTTGGAATTATTCTTATTTTCATCCTACTTCTTCTTCTTCTTCATCCTCATCCTCTTCTTCTTCTTCTGAGGATGAGGATGAAGAAGAAGAAGTAGGATGAAAATAAGATTAATTCCAAGCCGGCAAAAAGTGTATGTGCAGAGCTCCTCTAAGTGTATCTGCAGAGCTCCTCTAAGTGTATCTGCAGAATAGAGGAACTCTGCACATACACTTTTTGCCGGCTTGGAATTATTCTTATTTTCATCCTACTTCTTCTTCTTCTTCTTCTTCATCCTCATCCTCTTCGTCTTCTTCTGAGGATGAGGATGAAGAAGAAGAAGAAGAAGAAGAAGAAGAAGAAGAAGAAGTAGGATGAAAATAAGATTAATTCCAAGCCGGCAAAAAGTGTATGTGCAGAGTTCCTCTATTCTGCAGATACACTTGGAGGAGCTCTGCACATACACTTTGTGCCGGCTTGGAATTATTCTTATTTTCATCCTACTTCTTCTTCTTCTTCATCCTCATCCTCTTCTTCTTCTTCTGAGGATGAGGATGAGGATGAAGAAGAAGAAGAAGAAGTAGGATGAAAATAAGAATTCCAAACCGGCAAAAAGTGTATGTGCAGAGCTCCTCTATTTCTGACAGTTCTCTGACAGCTTCTTCACATGTACAGCGGTTGAAACATCTGTATCCTAAATGGAAACTAATAGATACAATGTTTCAACCTCTTTACATGTGTTCCTTCTGTCAGAGAACTGTCAGAAATAGCGGAGCTCACTGCAGGGACACTTTTGCCGGCTGATCGGGAAATATTCGATTCGCGCACCCGAAGTAGGCAAAATTTCGGATTCGACGCGAATCGAATATTTCCTGAAATGCGACTCGAATTCCGGTTCGCCTGGTTCGATTCGCTCATCTCTAGTATTGAGGTCAGGGGAGGATGGAGGCCACACCATGACTTTCTCTCCTTTTATCCCCATAGCAGCCGTTGATGCAGAGGTATTCTTTACAGCATGAGATGGCGCATTGTAATGCATGAAGATGATTTTATTACGGAAAGCATAGTTCTTCCTTCTGTACCAGGGAAGAAAGTGGTCAGTCATAAACTCCACATACTTTGCAGAGGTCATCTTTACACCTTCGGGGGCTCTAAAGGGGCTGACCAGCTCTGTTCCCATGATTCTGGCCCAAAACATGACTCCACCACCGTCTTGCTGACGTCGCAGCCTTGTTGGAACAGGGTGGCTGTCCACCAACCATCCACTACTCCATCCATCTGGACCATCCAGGGTTGCACAGCACTCATCAGTGAACAGGACTGTTTGAAAATTAGTCTTCATGTATTTTTCTGCCCAATGGAGACGTTTCTGCTTGTGAGCATTGGTTAGTGGTGGCCAAATAGAAGGTTTATGCACAGTTGCAAGACTCTGGAGGACTCTACACCTTGATGTCCGTGGGACTCCAGAGGCACCAGCAGCTTCAAATGTCTGTTTGCTGCTATGTAATGGTATTTTAGCAGCTGCTCTATTGATCCGATGCATGGATCTGGCAGAAATCTTCCTCAATGTGCCTTTATCTGCACCAACCCGTCTGTGCTCTGACTCAGCCACAAATCTCTTAATAGTGCGATGATCACGCTTACGTTTTCGTGAAATATCGAATGTTTTCCTACCTCGTCCAAGGCATTGAACTATTTCACTCTTTTCGGCAGCAGAGAGATCCTTTTTCTTCCCCATATTGCTTGAAAATGGTGCTCTGCTTAATAATGTGGAACGCCGTCCTTTAGTAGTTTTTCCTTAAATTGGGCTCACCGGCCAATCTAATTATCACAGGTGTCCGAGATTGTTTTCAGTGATCAAAAGAGCCCTGACACACAATGCCATCCATAAGTTACACTGAAAAACAAAATATTTCATCTTTGTGACACTTAAATAGAATTTGCATAATAATTTGGGACGCAGTGTAGCGCCGTCAGTTTATGCAGCGCTTTACACATATATTGTACATTCACATCAATCCCTAACCCTCAAGGGGTGTACAATCTAAGGTCCCTAACTTACAATCATAAATACACATACTAGGGACAATTTAGACAGGAGCCAATTCACCTACCAGCATGTCTTTGGAGTGTGGGAGGAAACCAGAGTACCTGGAGGAAACCCACGCAGGCACAGGGAGAATATTTATTAATAAATTATACTCACAAGAATAGCAGTATACTTTAAATGCCTTTTTTACTGCTACTCTTGTGAGTATAATTTATTAATAAATACATGAACTGTTTACTGAGGTAATGCGCAGGGTTGGTGCACTCTTTTCTTTTGTTCTTTACTACAGTCTTGTCAATGATCTCCAGGCAGCTGGGACCACAGTCACCAAGAAAACAATTGGTAACACACTACGCTGACAAGGACTGAAATCCTGCAGTGCCCGCAAGGTCCCTCTGTTCAAGAAAGCACATGTCCAGGCCCGTCTGAAGTCTGCCACTGAACATCTGAATGATGCAGAGGAGGACTGGTTGAAAGTGTTGTGGTCAGATGAGACCAAAATCCAGCTCTTTGGTATCAACTCAACTTGCCGTTTTTGGAGGAGGAGGAATGCTGCCTATGACCCCAAGAACACCATCCCAACTGTGAAACATGGTGGAAACATTCTGCTTTGGGGGTGATTTTCTGCTAAGGGGACAGGACAACTGGACCGCATCAAAGGGACGATGGACGGGCAATGTACCATCAAATCTTGGGTGAGAACCTTTTTCCCTCAGCCAGGGCATTGAAAATGGGTTGTGGATGGGTGTTCCAGCATGACAATGACCCAAAACACACGGCCAAGACAACAAAGGAGTGGCTCAAGAAGAAGCACATTAAGGTCCTGGAGTGGCCTAGCCAGTCTCCAGACTTTAATCCGATTGAAAATCTGTGGAGGAGCTGAAAGTTCGAGTTTCGTCAGCCACCAAACCTTAATGACTTGGAGAGGATTTGCCAAGAGGAGTGGGCCCAAATCCCTCCTGAGATGTGTGCAAACCTGGGGGCCAACTCCAGGAAACGTCTGACCTCTGTGATGGCCAACAAGGGATTTGTCACCAAGTACTAAGTCATGTTTTGTGAAGGGAATCAAATATTTATTTCCCTCATGAACATGCAGATCAGTCATCATTTGTTAGACGCATTTCTGCTGAATTTGTTGTTGCTATTCTGTCTCTCAGTGTTACAATACACTGAACATTCGATTTGTAGACCGATCATTTCTTTGTGAGTGCGTGAAGGAATTAGTCTTTTAGCTTAACCTCCCTGGCGGTATGATTATTTCAGATTTTTGGTGCTGAAAGCGGTACCATTATTTTGCATGGAAATATGTATTTTTTTTATTGTAGGCTGTAATTTTTAGGAATAACTCACTGAAATCTGTCTGAACAAGAGTCTAGTAAACATCTCGGGTAGGATAAAATTTGAAACACGAAATCATAAATTATAATTTAATAAATAATCATAAAAAATAATAATATAATAATACATTTAATTCAATAATATAATCAAACCAAAAACACTGAAATTTGAAATAGAGCGCCAAGTTCGCACATCGCTGAGCAAAGTCGCAAAATCGTTTTCAGTGTCTGATGAGGAATTTCCCCCACGAATCATTATCACTCAATTCTGCAAGTGGTTCTGATTTACTATCGCTGTTCTAAAACCGCTTTTGACGTAAAGGGACGCTTTTTGGACGCCATGGACTTTTCTAAGTTTCCAGGCAGAAAGAACAGTCAAAATGCAGGCAGGGCGCCGGACAAAGCACTCGGGACAAAATGTATGTGAAATGGGTTGAAACAGCAATGTTATACTATGTAAAATTCGTTTTGAAAAAAATGAAATTTTTTTTAAATTTTCAAATTTCCTGCCGGCGCCCGTACGCCCCGACATCACAGGGACCGGAACACAGGAGCCGGATGCCGGCATCGGCCGGAGGAGATGGCCGGGGACGCTGCAGGGGACACATCGCGGGAGTGCAGGACAAGGGAAGTGCTGCAGGGACCCACAGAGCAGCGCCGCATGGTAAGCCCGAGTGTAGCTCGGGGTTACCGCTTTTGGTACTGAAACTTTACCCCGAACTACACTCGGGAATACCGCCAGGGAGGTTAATGTACTGCCATTTTGTGTTAAGAATTAATCTTTAACCTAAGCAAAGCCATCTTGTTCCTGTTAGCTTAAGTTCTGCCATTTTAGAATAAGTATCTATTTTAAACTTGTTCAGTACTTATAGAAATAATTAAGTGTCTCTTACTTTTTCCAAGAAGTTTAAAACTTCCCCTTTTTCTTAAGCTCCAACTTCTCCTTTTCTTCTACTCAGATTAAACTGAAAGTTTGTGGTTAGGCGCATCCTGAGGAGTATGTTATAAATAAATATAGGCATTTTTTTTTGAGAATTTGAAACTTTCCATAAGTGCTTAAAAGTTCAAATATGACGTATATGACATATGATTGGTTTTTATATTCCTTGACATATGATTGGTTCTTATATTCCTGTGCATTGTTTGAGTTTTACATATATACAAAATTCACGGAAGAATAAAACTCAGTTCAGTCTGAGATACCACCATGTGTCTATGTGTGCATTTCCTATATCTCAGAGTGAGCTCCAGGCCTGAGGACAGTGACTGGTCAACCAGGGACAGACGGGGGTCATGTGTCTTGAGAGGAATAAGAGCCAATTCCTTTCAGTGGGCAAATATTCAAAATCAGCAGGGGAGCAAATACTTATTTCCTTCACTGTAACTATGTAACCTTGCAGGGGGTGCATGATCGATGAGCACGGTGTTCACAGATCGCTGGGTTGCACAGGGTGGACAAGCGTGGGGTGCAGGGGTGGACTGACAACTCATGGGGCCCCCGGGCAATAGGGGATCATGGGGCCCCTGTGTCCTTGCCCAAACTCAAAAAAGCCTATGAAAAAGGTACCAGGGGCATCTCATGGGGCCCCCTACTGACCCCAGGCCCTCGGGCAGTGCCCGAGTTTCCAAATGGTCAGTCCGCCCCTGGTGGGGTGCACAGATTGCAGAGTTGAGGAGTGCGGTGCACATGGAGAGCAGAATCGAGTAGCGTACCGTACACGGAGCGCAGGGTCGACAAGCATGGTGTGCACAGAATTCAGGGTTGAGTAGCACAGCCTGCAGGAAGCACAGAGTCGAGGAGAGCGGCATGCATGGATTTCCTGGTTGCACAGGGACAAGGAGCGTGACATGCATGGATTGCTGGATTGCGCAGGGTCGACAAGCACTGTGTGCACGGGTAATAGAGTATTGCAGCTTGCAAGGAGCACGGATTGTCGGGTTTTGCTGGGTCGATGAGCATGACATGCAAAGATCGCTGGTTGTGCAGGGTCAATGAGTGGATTGCAGGGTTGAGGAGAGTGGTGCACACGGAGAGCACAGTCGAGGAGCACGTCACGTACAGATGGCAGAGTTGAGGAGCGTGGCGTTCAGTCAGCACAGGGTTGATGAGCATGGCCTTCATGGATGTGGGTCATTGAGCGCAACATGCACAGATTGCAGAGTTGAGTAGCGCTGTATACAGGGAGCGCAGGGTTGACGAACATAGCATTCATGAATTGCCAGGTTGCACAGGGTCATTGAGCGCAGGGTGCACAGATTGCAGAGTTGAGTAGAGCGGTATACAGGGAGCGCGCGGTTGATGAACATAGCATTCATGAATTGCCAGGTTGCACAGGGCCAATAAGCGCAGGGTGCACAGATCGCAGAGTTGAATAGAGTAGCGTGCAGGGAGCGCAGAGTCAATAAGCGCAGCATGAGTGGGTTGCACAGGGTCGACAAGCACAGCGTGCCCAGATCACAGGGTAGAGGAGACTGGCGTGCACGAAGCACAGGGTTGATGAGTGCGGTGTTAATGGAGTGCAGGGTTGACGTACGTGGCATGCAGAGAGTGTAGGGACGACGAGCACAGCGTGCACAGATCACAGGGTTAGGGAGCACGCAGGGCATGCAGGGAGCACAGTGTCGATAATCGCCGGGTTGCACAGAGTCGCTGAGCGTAGGGTGCACAGATCACAGAGATGAGGAGCGCAGCATGCAGGGTCGAGCAGCATACCGCACACGCAGCGTAGGGTCGACGAGTGTGACATGCATGGAAAGCAGGGTCGATGAGCATGTCCTGCACAGATCACGGGGTTGAGTAGCTCAGCCTGCAGGGAGGGCAGGAATGAGGAGCGTGGCATGCATGAATCGCTGGGTTGTGCAGGGTCGATGAGCACAGCATGCATGGGTCACAGGGTTGAGTAGCATGGCCTGCAGGGAGCACAGGATTGAGGAGCGTGGCGTTCACTGATCGCTGTGTTGCGCAGGGTCGATGAGCGTGGCATGCACGCATAGCAAGTTTGAGATGTGCGGTGCACATGGAGAGCATGGTTGACCAGCGTGGCATTAATGAATCGCTGGGCTGCGCAGAGTCGACAAGTGTAGGGTGCACAAATCACAGAGATGAGGAGTGCGGCATACAGGGTTGAGGAGCACGGACTGCAGGGAGCGCAGGGTTGAGGAGCGCGGCGTTAACAGATCGTCAGGTTGTGCAGTCAGCAAGCATGGAGTGCACAGAGCGCAGAGATTAGCAGTGTGCTTGCAAGGTCGAGGAGCATAACGCACATGCAGCGCAGGGTTAACAAGAGTGCCGTGCACGGAATGTAGGGTCAATGAGCACGGCCTGCACGGATCACAGGGTTGAGTAGCAGGGCCTGCAGGGAGCACAGGGTTGAGGAGCGTGGCGTGCATGGATCACAGGGTTGAGTAGCAGGGCCTGCAGGGAGTACAGGGTTGAGGAGCGTGGCGTGCATGGATCGCAGGGTTCAGGATTGTAGCATGCACGAATGGCTGGGTTGCGCAGGGGTAATGAGCACGGCGTGCAAGGGTCACAGTGTTGAGTAGCGTTGCCTGCAGGAAGCACACCGTTGAGGAGCGCAGGATCGACAAGCATGGCCTGCATGATTCACAGGGTTGAAAAGAGTGGCGCACATGGAAAGCATTGTCGATGAGCGCAGCATTGATGAATGTGCTGGGTTGCGCAGTCTACGAGCGTAGATCGCAGAGATGAGTAGCGCTGCGTGTAGGGTCGAGGAGCGTGCCGCACACACAGGGCAGGGTTGACTAGCGTGGCATGCACCAAACGCCGGGTTGAGTAGCACAGCCTGCTGGGAGCAAAGGGTTCAGGAGCGCGGCGTTAATTAATCGTCAGGTTGCGCAGAGTCAGCGAATGTGGGTTGCGCAGATCTCAGAGATGGGCAGCGTGGTGCACGGAGTGCAAGGATCACAGTGTTGAGTCGCACGGCCTGCAGGGAGCACACAGTTGAGGAGCATGGCGTGGATGGACTGCCGGGTTGCGCAGGGTCGACAAGCATGGCATGCATGGTTTGCAGGATTGAGGAGAGTGGCGCACATGGAATGCATTGTCGACGAGCGCAGCATTGATGAATGCGCCGGGTTGCGTATAGTCTACGAGCGTAGATTGCAGAGATGAGTAGCGCTGCGTGTAGGGTCGAGGAGCGTACCGCACATACAGGGCAGGGTTGACTAGCGTGGCATGCACCGAACGCAGGGTTGAGTAGCACAGCCTGCTGGGAGCGCAGGGTTTAGCAGTGCGGCGTTAACAAATCATCAGGTTGCGCAGAGTCAGCGAGTGTGGGTTGCACAGATTGCAGAGATGAGCAGCGTGGCACACGGAGTGCAAGGGTCACAGTACTGAGTAGCGTGGCCTGCAGAGAGCACACAGTTTAGGAATGTGGCGTGGATAGATCATCGGGTTGCGCAGGGTTGACAAGCGTGGCATGAATGGTTCGCAGGGTTGAAAAGAGTGGCGCACATGGAAAGCATTGTCGACGAGCGCAGCATTGATGAATGCACCGGGTTGCGCAGAGTCTACAAGTGTAGATCGCAGAGATGAGTAGCGCTGCGTGTAGAGTCGAGGAGCGTGACGCACACACAGCGCAGGGTCGCCTAGCGTGCCGTGCACCAAACGCAGGGTTGAGTAGCACAGATCGCAGAGACGAGGAGCGTAGCGTGCAGGATTGAGGATCCTCCACACACGCTGTGCAGGATCCACGAGCATGGAGTGCACGGAACGCAGGGTTGAGTAGCACGGCCTGCAGGGAGTGCAGGGTTGAGGAACATGGCGTTATCTGAGCACCGGGTTACGCAGAGTCGTTTTTTTATTTTACCGCCGCACCTACAGTACAATTTTCTTTTACCGCCGCACATACAGTACACTTTTTTTTTTACCGCCGCACCTACAGTACACTTTTATTTACCGCCACACCGACAGTACACTTTTTTTTACCGCCGCACCTACAGTGCCTTTTTTTTTTTTAATGCCGCACCTACAGTACACTTTTTTTACTGCCACACGGAACGCAGGGTTGAGTAGCACGGCCTGCAGGGAGCGCAGGGTTAAGGAACGTGGCGTTATCCGAGCACCCGGTTACGCAGAGTCGTTTTTTTGGGTTTTTTTTACCGCCGCACCTACAGTACACTTTTTTTGACTGCCGCACCTACAGTACACTTTTTTTTTACCGCCGCACATATAGTACACGTTTTTTTACCGCCGCACCTACAGTACACTTTTTTTTACCGCCAACCTATAGTACATTTTTATTTACCGCCGCATCTACAGTACACTTTTTTTGACCACCGCACCTACAGTACATTTTTATTTTCTGCCGCACCTACAGTACACTTTTTTTGACCGTACTGTATGTGCGGCATTAAAAAAAGGTGTACTGTAGGTGCGACGGAAAAAAAGGTGTACTGTGTACTGTCTTCAATGCAATATGAAATTTCAGAAAAAACAAATCACTGAATATACAGTATACAGGATAAGGACATACACTGAGAATTACACCCAGCAGAACAGGAGCGATGCTCTGCGGTATTCATGCTTACAGAATAATAAGTACACAGGAACATGACTTCAAACTAACGGATACTATAAAAAAAAGATAAAGCGCACACACAAAAAGAAACTGAGAAATGAAACCATTCTTCTGTTTGCAAGAAAAGCCATAATAAGACATTTAGAAGTTTCGGGAATCCTTCTACATTATGCAAATAAATATCCGTTATTCACTGTGATTGGTGCGCGGGTTTTGTGTAAAAAGAGCAGTCACGAGGACACGGTTACAGTCGACGCAGGAGTAAGGTATGAGAACATTCCGAATTGTTTCTTACAACTTTAGGATAGAATTAAAGCTAAAATAGAAACATTGTAAAATCAAACATTAGATGTAGAATTGTACATAGATGTATTAATGGCAAAACTATGTGTAATACTTATCTGGTTTTTTTTTTCAGAATGGAGATCATCTGCAATTTCATTCGCTGTTATTTATCTCTGAGTTATGGGCATTCTGGTCTACTGGTGAAATTTATTGGGTTGCCCATTTTTAGAATACTAATCAATCTTCCCATAGTGATACCTATCGAAGACTGGATTGGGAGGGTATCAACCTGGATTGGAGGCAACTAAATCACCATTCTAAATTTCAGTAGCTCTTTACCATCCCCGCTCCAGCGCCAGGTCTCTTGGGGCTTGTGGCCATGAACCGGACAGATGCCCATGCAACACGTGTCCTCAGGAGACCAGGCTCCCTACCAGCTTACTTATTCTGCGGAAGCAACGTGGTCCATGCAGCTGCTATCAGAGTATATTCATCTGTAGTTCCTGATAACGAAGTTTAACTCTTCCATTTGTGCAAGAACCTCACCACTCCAGACACTGGAACCCACACAGCGACAATGGCTGCCAGGATGAAAAGCAGCAGTAATGTCACAGTTTACACAGTGATGAAGATTGCTGAAACAAAGGTGCCCATACAACTATGGAGTTTCCAGGATGACGGCACCCTTAAAAAAAGTGTACTGTACCTCCTCACCAACAGTACATTTGTATTTACCGCCACACCTACGGTACACTTTTTTTATCACCGCACACACAGTACACTTTTTTTTATCGCCGCACACACGGTATACTTTTTTTATCGCCGCACACACGATACACTTTTTTTTATCGCCGCACCTACGGTACACTTTTTTTTATCGCCGCACCTACGGTACACTTTTTTTTAGCGCCGCACCTACGGTACACTTTTTTTATCGCTGCACCTACGGTACACTTTTTTTTAGCGCCGCACCTACGGTACAGTTTTTTTTAGCGCCGCACCTACGGTACACTTCTTTTATCGCCGCACACACGGTACCCTTTTTTTTAGCGCCGCACCTACGGTACACTTTTTTTATCGCCGCACACACGGTACACTTTTTTTTATCGCCGCACCTACGGTACACTTTTTTTTAGCGCCGAACCTACGGTACACTTTTTTTTAGCGCCGCACCTACGGTACACTTTTTTTTAAGCGCCGCACCTACGGTACACTTTTTTTTATCGCCGCACACACAGTACACTTTTTTTTAGCACCGCACCTACGGTACACTTTTTTTTAGCGCCGCACCTACGGTACACTTTTTTTATCGCCGCACACACGCTACACTTTTTTTTAGCGCCGCACCTACGGTACACTTTTTTTTAGCGCAGCACCTACGGTACACTTTTTTTTATCGCCGCACCTACGGTACACTTTTTTTTAGCGCCGAACCTACGGTACACTTTTTTTTAGCGCCGCACCTACGGTACACTTTTTTATCGCCGCACCTACGGTACACTTTTTTTTAGCGCCGCACCTACGGTACACTTTATTTTATCGCCGCACCTACGGTACACTTTTTTTTAGCGCCGCACCTACGGTACACTTTTTTTTTAGCGCCGCACCTACGGTACACTTTTTTTTAGCGCCGCACCTACGGTACACTTTTTTTTATCGCCGCACACACAGTACACTTTTTTTATCGCCGCACCTACGGTACACTTTTTTTTAGCGCCGCACCTACGGTACACTTTTTTTATCGCCGCACCTACGGTACACTTTTTTTTAGCGCCGCACCTACGGTACCCTTTTTTTTTAGCGCTGCACCTACGGTACACTTTTTTTATCGCCGCACACACAGTACACTTTTTTTTAGCGCCGCACCTACGGTACACTTTTTTTATCGCCGCACACACAGTACACTTTTTTTAGCGCCGCACCTACGGTACACTTTTTTTTATCGCCGCACCTACGGTACACTTTTTTTTAGCACCGCACCTATGGTACATTTTTTTTAGCGCCGCACCTACGGTACACTTTTTTTTATCGCCGCACCTACGGTACACTTTATTTTATCGCCGCACCTACGGTACACTTTTTTTTAGCGCCGCACCTACGGTACACTTTTTTTTAGCGCCGCACCTACGGTACACTTTTTTTTAGCGCCGCACACACGGTACACTTTTTTTATCGCCGCACTTTTTTTTAGCGCCGCACCTACGGTACACTTTTTTTTAGCGCCGCACCTACGGTACACTTTTTTTTATCGCCGCACACACAGTACACTTTTTTTTAGCACCGCACCTACGGTACACTTTTTTTAGCGCCGCACCTACGGTACACTTTTTTTTAGCGCCGCACCTACGGTACACTTTTTTTTAGCGCAGCACCTACGGTACACTTTTTTTTAGCGCCGAACCTACGGTACACTTTTTTTTAGCGCCGCACCTACGGTACACTTTTTTTATCGCCGCACACACAGTACACTTTTTTTTATCGCCGCACCTACGGTACACTTTTTTTAGCGCCGCACCTACGGTACACTTTTTTTAGCGCCGCACCTACGGTACACTTTTTTTTTGCGCCGCACCTACGGTACACTTTTTTTTAGCGCTGCACCTACGGTACACTTTTTTTTAGCGCCGCACCTACGGTACACTTTTTTTATCGCCGCACCTACGGTACATTTTTTTTATCGCCGCACCTACGGTACACTTTTTTTTAGCACCGCACCTACGGTACACTTTTTTTTAGCGCCGCACACACGGTACACTTTTTTTATCGCCGCACTTTTTTTTAGCGCCGCACCTACGGTACACTTTTTTTTAGCGCCGCACCTACGGTACACTTTTTTTTAGCGCTGCACCTACGGTACACTTTTTTTTAGCGCCGCACACACGGTACACTTTTTTTTATCGCCGCACCTACGGTACACTTTTTTTTAGCGCCGCACCTACGGTACACTTTTTTTTATCGCCGCACCTACGGTACACTTTTTTTTATCGCCGCACCTACGGTACACTTTTTTTTAGCGCCGCACCTACGGTACACTTTTTTTTAGCGCCGCACACACGGTACACTTTTTTTATCGCCGCACCTACGGTACACTTTTTTTTAGCGCCGCACCTACGGTACACTTTTTTTTTAGCGCCGCACCTACGGTACACTTTTTTTTATCGCCGCACCTACGTTACACTTTTTTTTAGCGCCGCATCTACGGCACACTTTTTTTATCGCTGCACCTAAAGTACATTTTTTTTATCGCTGCACCTACAGTTCACCTTCTCGCCGCTCCTTGACCCTGCAATCCATGCATGGTGTGCTCCTCGATCCTGCGTTCTGTGCACAGCATAGCTCTCCACATTATGATTCAATAAATCAGAAAAATTAATGATTTGCATTTTTTTTTTATAATGTGAAAGCAGATCATACTTATGTATGGAAAGTCAGCAAATATGAAATCCAGACAGTCTTGATTGTGAATCTGTACAATTCTGTGCATCCCTTGATGTTCTAAGGGTGCCATCATCCTGGAAACTCCATAGTTGTATGGGCACCTTTGTTTCAGCAATCTTCATCACTGTGTAAACTGTGACATTACTGCTGCTTTCCGTCCTGGCAGCCATTGTCGCTGTGTGGGTTCCAGTTAAACTTCGTTATCAGGAACTACAGGTGAATATACTCTGAATAGCAGCTGCATGGACCACGTTGCTTCCGCAGAATAAGTAAGCTGGTATGGAGCCTGGTCTCCTGAGGACACGTGTTGCATGGGCATCTGTCCGGTTCATGGCCACAAGCCCCAAGAGACCTGGCGCTGGAGCGGGGAGGGTAAAGAGCTACTTAAGCGTGTTTCATACGATATCATTTTGAAATTTAGAATGGTGATTTAGTTGCCTCCAATCCAGGTTGATACCCTCCCAATCCAGTCTTCGATAGGTATCACTATGGGAAGATTGATTGGTATTCTAAAAATGGGCAAGCCAATAAATTTCACCAGTAGACCAGAATGCCCATAACTCAGAGATAAATAACAGCGAATGAACTTGCAGATGATCTCCATTCTGAAAAAAAAAACAGATAATTATTACACATAGTTTTGCCACTAATACATCTATGTACAATTCTACATCTACTATTTGATTTTACAATGTTTCTGTTTTAGCTTTAATTCTATCCTAAAGTTGTAAGAAACTATTCGGAATGGTTCTCGTACCTTTCTGCTGCGTCAGCTGTAACCGCGTCCTCGTGACTGCTCTTTTTATACCAAACCCGCGCACCAATCACAGCGAATAACGGATATTTATTCTAAATGTCTTATGGCTTTTCTTGCTAACAGAAGAATGGTTTCAGTTCTCAATTGCTTTCTGTGTGTGCGCTTTATGTTTTTTTTATAGTATCCGTTAGTTTGAAGTCATGTTCCTGTTTACTTTTTATTCTGTAAGCATGAATACCGCAGAGCATCGCTCCTGTTCTGCTGGGTGTAATTCTCAGTGTATGTCCTTATCCTGTATACTGTATATTCAGTGATTTGTTTTTTACTCAAATTACATATTGAATTGAAGACAACGTGGAACGATTTTTGATCGTCGCTTTTGGTGTTTGAAGTGCAACAGAAGGCTAATATTGCCCAAATTGAATGGGAAGCCCTCACAGTCCCATAAAGTCCCCCTGTTGTGTTACACTATTTGATGTATTATTATTTCTCTGTGACCATCACTTGTTTATTATTGCTCTGTGTTTTTAAGCTGTCTCCTTCTGTCTAAGCTGAGCTCTTTTTCTCACAGTACTTGTGTATACTCCTCCCCTCTGCCTCTCCCTGTAATCATTCCACTGTATCCTCTCTTCCTGAATGCATCTTCTATGAGGCTACAACATTAACATTTTTCTACCTATGATATTCTCCATTAAACGGAACATTCGAATGGGTTTCTTCATCTGGCTTCCTCAATATGTGAGTTTATTCATTGAGTTAACCACATGCCGCCCAGCCACTGTAGAAATACGGCAGCAGCGCAGCACGGCTGGGCAAAACCACTTTTTAAAGCATGTGTTTTTAAAACAGGTAGGAGGCGCGCCACCGCCCTACCTGTCCCGCCGATCACAGCCGCGGATGTCAGTCGCCGGGTCACAGCCGGTCGTTACCGGCTATGTCCCAGCGATTAGCGGCAATCAGTGACAGAGAGCACAGCTGCAGTAGCTGTGCTTTCTGTCAGTTCTCTGACAGCTCCTGACACACTGATCGGGACAGAAGACTTTATCTGTCCCGATCAGCTGTGTTCCCTGCAGTACACACCCCGCCCCCTAGTAAAACACTCCCCCTCACACAGTTAACCCTTTCACTGAATAATAAAGTTAACCCCTTCCTCCCCAGTGCCATTAGTACAGTGTCAGTGTTTTTTTTTTTTGCACTGATCACTGTATTGGTTTCACTGGGGATGTCAGCGACCCCAAGTCAGTTCCCCCCCCCAGTGTCAGAATGTCTGCCGCAGTCCCACCATAAGTTGCTGATCGCCGCCATAAGTCACTGATCGCCGCCATAAGTCGCTGATCGCCGCCATTATTAGTATAAAAAAAATTTAAAAATCCCAGTATCTTTCCCGCCATTTGTAAACGTTATAACTTTCACGTAAACCAATTAATTTACACGTATTGGGTTTTTTTTATCAAAGACATGTCGCAGAATGCATTTTGGCAGAAATTTATGACTAAATTTGATTTTTACATTTTTTTTACTGGACATGTTTTATAGCAAAAAGTCCAAAATATTGTTTTTTTCCTCAAAATTGTCAGCCTTTTTTTTTATAGCGCAAAAAATAAAAAACGCACAAGCGATCAAATACCACCAAAAGAAAGCTCAATTTTTGGGAAAAAAAGGATGTAAATTTCATTTATGTACCGTATTGCATGACCGCGCAATTGTCCGTTAAACTAGCGCAGCGCTGTATAGCAAAAAAATGGCGTAAATTGCAGTATCTATACCATAGTTTGTAGACGCTATAACTTCCACACAAAGCAATCAATATACACTTATTGGGATTTGTTTTACCAAAAACATGGAGCAGAAAAATGTTGGCCTAAATTTATTACCAACTTTGAGTTTACTATATATTTGTTATAGCTGAAAGTAAAAAATATTGTTTTTCTTCAAAATTTTAGGTCTTTTTTTGTTTATAGCGTGAAAAATAAAAAGCGCACAGGTGATCAAATACCTCTGAAAGAAAGTTCTATTTGTGTGAATAAAAGGACGTTTGGGTGCAGCATTTCATGACCGCGCAATTATCAGTTGAATTAGTGCAGCGCCAAGTAGCAAAAAGAGGCGTGGTCATTAAGGGGGGTAAATCCTCAGGAGGGCAAGGGGTTAAACTATCTGACCCGATGCAATGGATAAATTCAACACTACGTGGTATAGCTGTATACATCGTGGGAGCAGGGGCGGACTGACCATTTGGAAACTCGGGCACTGCCCGAGGGCCCGGGGTCAGTAGGGGGCCCCATGAGATGCCCCTGGTACCTTTTTCATAGGCTTTTTTGAGTTTGGGCAAGGACACGGGGGCCCCATGATCCCCTATTGCCTGGGGCCCCATGAGTTGTCAGTCCGCCCCTGCGTGGGAGAGAAGGTTTATCGTTCTATAGTTGAGTCAGAATCCCCCCCCCCCCCAGTGTTCTATCAGTCCCATTAAGGCATACAGCAACATATCTCATGTAGGATTGGTTATTATACATGCAAAGCCCTTAGTATGGTAACTCCAAGTACAAAGCTGGATCTTGATTCTCTGCCACCCAGGGGGCATGTAGAGGTGCCAGAGGCAGGCAGGAGAAAAGAGATGCAAAAAGCCTTTAGACAAGCATAAAACTTTTTTTGTCTTCCCCAGCCCTGCACATAGATGGTATGGAAACAAGTACACCGTCTTCTCACCAAAACCCATGGTTAAAAAAAAAAAGAGGCTGAAAAAAAATATTCTTAAAGAACTGTTATAAAATCCTGCATGACATGTTGGCATCATCTGTGACAATTGTCAATACATTTTTCGGTGTTATCACTTTCTGGATAAAGCAGCTACAAATTTGTGGCACTGAAAATGCATTGTTGTTTAGTTCAGCATATTTATTTATTTTATGTACTTATATAGCGCTGTCAATTTATGCAGCTCTTTATATATATATCCTGTATATTGTACATTCACATCAGTCCCTAACCCTCAAGGGGCGTACAATCTAAGGTACCTAACCATCATGGGGCGTACAATCTAAGGTCCCTAACCCTCAAGGGGCGTACAATCTAAGGTCCCTAACCCTCAAGGGGCGTACAATCTAAGGTCCCTAACCCTCAAGGGGCGTACAATCTAAGGTCCGTAACCCTCAAGGGGCGTACAATCTAAGGTTCCTAACCCTCAAGGGGCATACAATCTAAGGTCCCTAACCCTCAAGGGGCGTAAAATCTAAGGTCCCTAACCCTCAAGGGGCGTACAATCTAAGGTCCCTAACCCTCAAGGGGCGTACAATCTAAGGTCCCTAACCATCATGGGGCGTACAATCTAAGGTCCCTAACCCTCAAGGGGCGCACAGTCTAAGGTCCCTAACCCTCAAAGGGCGTACAATCTAAGGTCCCTAACCCTCAAGGGGCGTACAATCTAAGGTCCCTAACCATCATGGGGCGTACAATCTAAGGTCCCTAACCCTCAAGGGGCGTACAGTCTAAGGTCCCTAACCCTCAAGGGGCGTACAATCTAAGGTCCCTAACCCTTAAGGGGCGTACAATCTAAGGTCCCTAACCCTTAAGGGGCGTACAATCTAAGGTCCCTAACCCTCCAGGGGCGTACAATCTAAGGTCCCTAACCCTTAAGAGGTGTAAAGTCTAAGGTCCCTAACCCTCAAGGGGCGTACAATCTAAGGTCCCTAACCCTCAAGGGGCGTACAATCTAAGGTCCCTAACCCTCAAGGGGCGTACAATCTAAGGTCCCTAACCCTCAAGGGGCGTACAATCTAAGGTCCCTAACCCTCAAGGGGTGTACAATCTAAGGTCCCTAACCCTCAAGAGGGGTACAATCTAAGGTCCCTAACCCTCAAGGGGTGTACAATCTAAGGTCCCTAACCCTCAAGGGGTGTACAATCTAAGGTCTCTAAGCCTCAAGGGGCGTACAATCTAAGGTCCCTTACTCACATTCATACATATACATACTAGTGTGACAATTTAGATAGGAGCCAATTAACCTACCAGCATGTCTTTGGAGTATTGGAGGAAACCGGAGTACCTGGAGGAAACCCATGCAGGAACAGGGAGAACATGCAAAGTCCAGGCAGGTGGTACTGTGGTTGAGATAAAAACCAACAACCCGAGTACTTCCAGGCGGAAGTGCTAACCATTTAGCCACTGGACCTCCAACCAGAAAGGCTGGACGGAGGGGCAGGACCACTTAATGTGTAGAAAGGAGCCTGGAGCATCGGCACAGCGCCAGCACTAGGACGGAGTTGCTGGAGCAAATTTATGAAGTATTAGAGGGGTTCTAGACCATCTCGAGAGTACTTTGTACCCATTTTCTTTTGGAGACAAGTTTATTGAACCCTTATTTAAGTGCGTGAAAATCTTTCCCACTCTTCAGCAGACAAATCTAGGTTTAAGTCCCGCTCCCACACCTGGCACTTCTACTGTTCTTGGGTTGGTAATTGGAAAACAAGATCGAGTAAATATCAGATATTAAATGACGCTGATGAGGAGTCTTCCTGGTACACAACTATTCGCATGACGTGTGCAGACTCAACCATATGGATGCAAGGCCACCAATGAAATGGCGTAGCTGGACATACTGTGGGTTCAGAGAAGAAATGGTGCCGTGGTTGGGATTCAAACCAATGACCCCGAGTACTACCAGGCGGAACTGCTAACCATTTAGCCACTGTGCTGCCCATGAGCTGTACTCTGCCTGAATCCTCATCATAATAAATGAATTATTTTGTTTCTTCATAAAAGCATTTCCTTAACTTGTCTATCAGCTGAATAGAATGGTTGCACCTCGCTTACCACAAGCTTCCTCCTTCCTGTTATTTTATTTTATCACATTCTGAAGCGTGTATTCACGTTTTCAAACGCACCCGAGGCCCGATTGTACTTTGGCCAACTCCATCAGATCATCCCCTGCAGCCATTACCTTTTGTACCACTTCCCCCTCCCATTAGGTTGTAAGCTCCATGACCAGGGCCCTCCTATTCCTTCTATATTGTACTGTCCTGTCCCCATTTATATTGTAAAGCACTGAGCAAACTGTTGGCGCTCTATAAATCCTGTATAATAATAAAAATTAAATGCTGGAACCCCAGCAGGGGTTCCCACAATCAGCTGCAAGAGGAAGCCCCTTTGAAACCAATGGGAAGCTGTCGGCCCTCACTGGTAATCCCTCCCACTCGCATGTAATCTCTCATGCTGCAATTACATGTGAGTTGGACACAGGCAGTCTGGGACGATCACTCACATGCAGCTTGAGAGATTGCACATAAATGGGTATGATTAGCTGTGCTAGCTGGCAGCCTCCCATTGCTTTCAAAGGGGCTGTCTCTTGCAGCTAATCTAAGGAACCCCCAATGGGGTTCTTGCCTGTAAATGAGATGCGGGTACATTTGCAAGTGTGAATGCACCCTAATTTGTTCATCACTGCAGTACATGCTTACTTCCCCCCTTAAACATACTGCAAGTACAGAAAATCAATTGTTGATGTGCCAGAAATATAGTATGCTCCTACATGTTCTTTCAAATAGATATAACAGTGAGTGGGTGTCTCAACTCTACTCAGGTCTTCATGATCCTTGCGCCCCCCACCCCCCCAATCCCTAGCTCACTTCTGTGCCCCCCATCCAAAGCTTACGTCTGCACCCCTACCCACAGCTCACCTCTCTGCTCCTCTCCCTCAGCTCACCTCTGTGCTCCCCTCCCATAGCTCACCTCTCTGCACCCCTACCCACAGCTCACCTCTCTGCTCCTCTCCCTCAGTTCACCTCTCTTCTCCTCTCACTCAGCTTACCTCTCTGCTCCTCTCCCTCAACTCACCTCTCTTCTCCTCTCCCTCAGCTCACCTCTCTACTCCTCTCCCTCAACTAACCTCTCTGCTCCTCTCCCTCAGCTCACCTCTCTTCTCCTCTCCCTCAACTAACCTCTCTGCTCCTCTCCCTCAGCTCACCTCTCTTCTCCTCTCCCTCAGCTCACCTCTCTACTCCTCTCCCTCAACTAACCTCTCTGCTCCTCTCCCTCAGCTCACCTCTCTTCTCCGCTCCCTCAGCTCACCTCTCTGCTCTTCTCCCTCAACTAACCTCTCTGCTCCTCTCCCTCAGCTCACCTCTGTGCTCCCCTCCCACAGCCCACCTCTCTGCACCCCTACCCACAACTCACCTCTCTGCTCCCCTCCCACAGCTCACCTCTCTGCTCCCCTCCCACAGCTCACCTCTCTGCTCCCCTCCCACAGCTCACCTCTCTGCACCTCTCCCTCAGCTCACCTCTCTGCCCCCCTACCCACAGCTCACCTTTCTGCACCCCTACCCACAGCTCACCTCTCTGCACCCCTACCCACAACTCACCTCTCTGCTCCCCTTCCACAGCTCACCTCTCTGCTCCCCTCCCACAGCTCACCTTTCTGCTCCCCTCGCCTCCATAGCTCACTTCTGTGCTTATCTCTGCACTCCTCCATCTACAGCCCACCTCTGCACCCCCTGTCTACAGCTCACTTCTGTGGCTTCCCATCCACAGCCACCTATCCATAAATCATGTTAGCTCACCCCATGCACTGCTCACTTCTGCACAAATCCCCCCCCCCCCCCAAGTTCACAGCTTACCTCTGTACCCTCATCCACAGCTTACTTTTGCTCTCCCCCTTCCATAAATCACTTCTGTATCTCCCCATCCTCAGCTC